>NW_017257871.1:68448-73036 GCF_001594055.1 Mycetomoellerius zeteki | reverse complement strand
TACTTTTATTTAATATATTTTTACACAGCAAGGGGAAACATATTTTTTTTTTTTTTTTTTTTTTTTGGTGAATATATATATTCAATTATATATTCTTATATATATGTATATTTATATATAAATATATATATATACACATATAGACCGATTACATTAAACGAGAACGCGTAATACTTAAAGACGTAATGAGCAGTTTTCGATTTATAAAATGCAACGACAATTCGCGATGTTAACTTTCATTGTAATTTTTTCTTAGCTTGTATTGTCCACCTGTTCGTTACAAATCGGATTTTGGAAGCTGAGGAATAATTTAGATATAAGTTATAAGATTATTTTATCTGTTATAATAACGATATTCAATCACAAAATATTGACGCAAAAAAAAATTTCAACCTTTTTTTCATCGTTTATAACGAATTGGAGGCCAGTACACATGTTTGTGTATGTGTAAACATTCACAAATTTCTAATATATGCATAATCACAGCGCAAATGCACAGTAAAATTGTTTTACCATATTTTTTTCACATGTAACATTTGAATTATACTGCATGTTGCATATGTGGGTATGTACAACTTTCGCGTTTATACTTACGGATTATAGTTGTGTAATTTAATACATATATACACACTCAAAAATATGTATATACGCATCTATACATACATTGTGACCGTTTGAAAGACACAAGCATACCATGACGTCCATAACATTCAGTCTTAATTTTTTTAGCATTGTAAGCTCTCGTCCGTACTAGTAGGGCTTTGACACTCGTCATGTGGAGGCGTAAAGATCTGATTACCAGAAATCTGTGATACGGTCGGCATCGGTTCCTCTATAACAGACAATCGTTTCTCGCGATCCGTAGATACTGCTGAAGCGTGAAAAAATACATTTCTCAAAGTGGCCACGTTGACGCGTTCCCGCGAAGTATCGTCCACAGGGCTTTCAGCGTTTAATTCACCATTCGAACTCCTAAACAAACAATATTATCGCAATAATTTCGCTTTTATTCGTCACTTAACATTTAATTGCGCGATTCGTACTTAGATGTCTTTTGAACTTCCATTTCTATCTCATTTGAATCCTTGTTTCGCTTCCGCCCTCCCGCTGAGCGATTATTTACTGCGCAACCTTCCAATTTGCTACCCACTATCCTCTCTTGATCCGCTTCGATCACGCTGACATGATCGTCAAACCGTACGCGTTCCGAACCGCCGTCCTCCCCGCACATAGTCCAACTACTAGAGTCGCTGCATTGACGGTCAAATGTGAGTTTACGACGGATACGTTTTGCTAAACCAGGTGCCACTTCTTCTAGCGAGCTCAAAGAAGTAGCTTGTCCAGCGGAGTCCATGTGACCACCGTTAGCAGAGCTAGCTGCCTGTTCCCCTTCTGTGCTCCTACCACCACTGATTGAACTGCCATCCATCTATATAAAAGACAATAGAATTTAAAAATTTTGATACTTTTTCAATCAATCAGATCAATCGATTTTTTAATATTAATCGATATTTTAATATTAAAACAAAAAAATTTCCTATTTAATATTTATCAGAACTAAATACCTTAAAGTTAAGAACGGAACCTGCCAAAGCTCTCGTGGAGGCCGCACCATCGTCTAGAGCAATAGAAGCATTTACGGATTTTTCAGACAAACTAGTAGCTGCGGAGGCCGTCTCACTACATAAACTGAAACGTTGAGTAGACGTAACGTCAGCTTGAACTTCCAACCTGAGGGCATATATAATCAAAGATATTAGTGAGAGAAAAACGTATTATCCAATCTAATGAACAAAAAACGAAATAATACCTTTGACCTCCAGGTAGCACACTGGAGGCTATACTTCCCGCGAGGCTCGTACCAGCGAGGGCCACATTGCTAGCGCTTTCGCGATCATTTTCCCGGCCCAATTTCTCCAACTGACTGCCACTACCCAATGAAAGGGAAGCCTCCCCTATCGATGGATTGCCACCGCGGTGACTTGCGACGTCTATTGATGCCGCATCTGTAACGTAATGATTTTGTAATAGGGGTTTCGATCGCGATAGTCCAACCTCGATAAGATGGTATGAATAGCCGCGGCACACACGTGGATAAGATGGATTTAATCGAGTGGAACGTGCGTGGCATAAATGCAATATATTTACCTCCACCATTACGGACGCCTAGAGCCCCCATCAGCTCATTCTCGTCATCAAATTCAAATCGCACTCCGGTGCCGCTCGTGGAGACGCCACAACCTCCGCTTCGGCAGAGGGATACTGGGACCACGCCGTACACATAGAACAGCAAAATGGGTACACCAATACCCACGGCTAATCCTGCTAACACTGGTGATACTAAGACCTGTAGGAGTCATGACGATAAATTAATAAACGCCTTTGTTAAAAAAATTTTATCCACATCGCTTGTCAGAATAACAAAGTGTGCATGTTATTGGCGTCTTTAGGGTTACTTCTTGCTTTAAATAATGCCACGTCCGACACTTGTTAAGATAATATAAATAGGAACAATCTCGGATACATATCGAAGGTCACGATGGTAGCTACATGGAGTTATAAAGAACTCCGATAATGAAAATTTAATACTCACGTCGCTCGGCAAAGCCAAGTAAATCATGTTTTCGATAAGCAGAGATAATTAATTTAAATCAATCATTTCCATTGATATAATATCCTGTTTCACTTATATCTCAAAGCGATAGCTGATTTTTTTAATCTTATCCAGAACAATATTCGAACGCTTCTCAAGTCTCAGGATTTTATATTTTTTACTACACGTTTATCAGCGTGCTACATTTCCATACTTGGAATGATTTCATTTGTCCCGCAATCCTAGAAGGAAATGAAATACGGCATATCGTACCAGCTCGCACAGCCATCAACGTAGCAAGGGCAATGAATTTAGGAGCTGTCGGAGGTGCATTATCGCGCTCCAATTTTCAGATTTCCTGCTAGATTTCGGGAACGGAGTCGACATATGGTCGAAGATGGAAAAGGTCTATTTCTTTACACAGGGCTGACTGAGCTAGATCATGGTCCGATTCACGCTTACAACGGTTAAGAATTGGAAATCCTCTAATAAGAGTCTGCCTATCGATCGTGTACATCGAAACGAGGTAAAAATTATAAAAGTGAGCAAAGAATATTTATAATTTCATTGATCAACGTCTAGAGAATTTGATCAATTTCAGCATTTTCATTTAAGATACAACCGACCTCCTAGACACAAGCCGCGTTGTGTGTGTGTTTGCACGCGCGTGTATGTGTGTGTGCAGGGTCTCTAGTTTCAGCAAAATTACGTGAGAGAGTAGAACTACATTAATTATTTCTTTCTCTTTCTTCCCTTAGGAGTTGATGAAAAATGGCAGACCAATCAAAACTAACTCTAATCATACGTTTAGACTCTTATTAGAGAGTCTTTATTAAAAATCATTTCATCTTTGTTACTTATTAAACAAAGACAAATGATGTTCACGAGCGTTGTTAATCGGTCCTAGTGTACGCTCTTTGTACTTCAAACAAAATATATGTTTGAAATTTGGCAAAAGCGAGAAGAAAAGCTCTGCAGTCTAATGCAGTAATAAAAAACAAATCTAAGAAATCCGAATGCGTGTACAAACAGGTAGGGAGGAGCAGGGGCGTGCCTAGCAAGCGTGCAACGCGTGCATAGCGCGCAGAAGCCTGCAGAGAGGCGGTCGAAAACTCATTATACTTGGGGTGCGTTCCGAGTTACGCATGAAGCGCATGATGCATTATTTGTCCTTGTTGTTCACCAAATAATAGAGAAGGATAAAACGATACATCACGCGCTTCAAGCGCAACTCGGAACGCACCCCTAGACACACTATAAATGCAATGGAGTCGTAGCTTCCTAAGTTTTAGCAGTTTTCATTAAAATTGTCTTCCTCTAATCTATCGCGTTAGAAAAAAAGCTTATAGCGCTACAAACGTCAAAATTCAAGTAGCTAAAACTTCGTTAAAAAAACGAATAAAATTTAAAAAAAAATTTAAAAAAGGGATTTTAAAATCTTTACTTTTTTTACCACTGTATCTTTTGATTTGAGTTTCTGTGAGTTTGATTATTTTTGCGTATAGAAAACTACAAGTTGAATAATATGGGAAATTTTCTTCTCACTTTGTGGCCCTGCCCAAAAAAAAATTTATGAAAATTTTCAACCATCTAACGTGAAAAAGCTTAAAGTTTTCCGCCTACAAAATCGTTTCTTAAAAATGTTCTTAAGATTTTTTTACCGAGTTTTTATTACTGTGAGTTATCGCAGGTTAAATAAAAGGAGCACTTTGATTGCTGACGATTCCGTTAAAAATCATCGTACCGCAGTTTAAAAAATAGATCCTTAAAGTTAAAAACTTGTTTGTTATACGAAGGGTATAATTGCCAAATTTTTTTTTAAACTTACGCGCGCGCTACTGAGCTTTTAATATTATATATACAAATATGCATATATTTATTAATCGATTACACTTAACCTTCGATACACATAACCGTCAATCGCGCGATCTCCGCGATGACAGTCGCTCACAAAGCGCAGCGAGACTCGAGAGAATCATATCGATACGATATCGG
>NW_017257871.1:24729-68324 GCF_001594055.1 Mycetomoellerius zeteki | reverse complement strand
CGAGCTCTAGACAACCAATCCGCATCGCGGAAAAGGGGCAACAATGAATTTGACTATCGATTATAAAAAAAAAAGAGGAATGATAGAAATGAAGTAGCGCTACGAACTTTTGTGCTAACCCAATATTTTAATGTATCTTGCACGATTCCTTTCTTGTCTTTTTTTTAACAATTAGTCAAGGATCCCTAGGTACAGATAATTATATATGTCCGCGCTTTTGGGGCTCAAAATTATTTTTGCACGCGGGCGGCCAATTCTTTTTGCACGCCTCTGGAGAGGAGCAGAAGGAAGAATATTGATCGAGAGTCGGGAGTAGACATGCGCCCGAGTCTCGTGATATCTTTCTCGCCCCACCCTGCATCGGCGGCGGAGTACCAAGCCCAAGATAGGCGACAATGGAACATGCGTCGCATTGGTCAGTATTGAGGTCCACGTCGCTCAGTGGCAATTAAGACTAACGCGCGCTTGGTGCGCCTAGATCAAGGAAGAAGACTGTGATCGGTCGGTTAGTGCTCCAAGGGCGTGTCGATTTAAAATAAAAAGACAATTATTCTCTCCACCCATGCTGGGGCATCGAACTACGCCAACTACGGTCCACTCCAAATCAGCGCAGAATCGGCGGCGGACGTAACCGGGAAGAGGCAGCGGCACGTAACGAGGCTCATTCAGCGACGGTGATTTCACGGTAGCGAACACACGTACGCATCGTTAATAATTAACGTGTATACGCGTATGCGTGCACGTCACGCGTGTGTACGTGCGATAATTTAACTGCGTAACATCGTCCGCTGTACATCGGTGGGGCGTATCGTCATTCGGCGGAGCACATGCCTTGTTAACGCCGACTGAAGCCAGATAGTTGTGTACCGAGCGAGAGGATCGTCAATAGCACCGCCTAGCCGCGCTAGTGGAATATTGACAAAGAGAGATAGGAGAAAAGAGGAGAATTGCTGAAGAACAAACCAGAAGGAATCATGTCTGACTTGGACGACGAGACCGACACTTCCTGCGGGGAAGAGCAAATTGTCTCGGATTGGGAGATCCGAAAGGAATGGCTCGAAAGTATATTATCGAAGTACTACAAGGGCAAAGCGGTTAGTCATGTAAACAAATGAAATAGATTTATATTGATGCTCGCGTTAAATATATGTACGAATTGATAGCTAACGTCTGATTCGAGCATTGAATGATTTATTTAGGTAAAAGTCTTGGAATTTGACGTAAATTCTGGATGCGCGACGAGCGAGAGTGTGCTGAGCGCTATCACCAGCGTTACGGTAAAATATTTAGCAGCACTTACGAGTATAACGAACAAGCCGAGTGACAAATGCAAAGTGTCCCTTATCATAAAGCAACTCCCCAAGGATCCGTTTAGCCGCTTTTTCGTTACAGAAGGCCAATTCGATCTCCGAGAGATTAAATTTTATACGCAGGTAAGGCGATAGGTAATCGAATAAGATTTGAAATTTTTTCCTGTTTGACGATTTTTTTATGCTGTGATTTTTTATGCGTTTGTATACTAGGTGATGCCAGATTTGAAGGAATTCGGTGAAAGACAACTAGCGAAGATTGATTATGATGGAAACAAAATTATACTACCAGTTCCGAGGTGCTATCACGCTCATTATAGCCCTGCAGGCGGAACAGACGACAGTCCGGTGCCGCCGGAATCAATGCTAGTATTGGATGACTTAAGCGACGATTATTTCACCAGCGTTGAATTTTCGAAAGGATTAACATTAGACCAAGCAATGGCAGCGTTAGACGCCATCGCTCGGATACATGCCCATTCCCTGTCAATGAAGGTCGTAGACGGACAATCTCTATCCGAGCGTTATCCGTTTCTATTTCAAACGGCAAAAGCAACGGATTCGTACCAGCAACTGGTAGAACGCGGTTTACCGCAGCTGGCGCACTTCTTGGAAAGTAGACCAGGATTGGAGACGGTTCTCGAGACTCTGCTAGTTCTACGACCTCGCACTAAAGATATTATTTCGGCTCTCCTCGCTCCGGAGGGTCCGTTGGCATTGATAACTCACACAGATTTTTGGAGCAATAATTTGCTTTTCAGGAATACAGGAATAAGAGGAATACCCACGGAGTGCTACATTCTTGACTGGCAGATGGTCACTTATAGCCGACCGACGAACGATGTCGCATTGTTGTTGGTGAGTTCAGTGCCTACCGAGTTACGGCGCAAGTACACTAAAACACTTTTGGATAAGTATTGGGACAAGCTGAACTGGACGTGCTCATATCTTGGCCTAAATATCATCAAGGATCTAGGTTACACCAGAAAGGATCTCGACAAGGACTATAGAAAGTCCCAACTCTTGGCACTTTTACTTTGCATAGGATCGGTGGACGTCGCACTCGGTGATCCCCTCACGGAACAACGACTGATTGACGTTCTCGAAGATCTATATAATGATGGCGTATTAACGGACGAAGCCATTATCGCGACAAACGAAACTGATTCTTAATCACCGCTGCCACGGTTAGCGTATACACCGAAAAATTAATATTTCTGTCAGGGTTGACTCTAAGCGAAAAATTTTATGTAAAGCAATAGCCCGTTTGTAGTTTAAAGACGCAATTTTGTGTTTTCAACCTAAAAGAAGCTTAAGCCAGCAATAATATGAATGCCGGCACTAAAGAAGACAGTTGCAAAGAAACACTTACGTCAGAAGAATATAGACATTAAAAACTACTCGATTTTGTCTGTTTCCGACAAGATACTAATTATAAGATGAGTGGGATAAGATGGGTCAAGATCGATATGCTTAGAGGATACGATAGATGTCTCAGTTATATATTAATGTAAGCTTTGACAACCTATCAGCTATTATTCCTTAAAAGCTATAATATTTTAATGACTATTCATGCAAGACTCACTTGCAATTTGATGAAAGTCTCAAAAATAAAGTAAAATCGAAAGCAAATTTCCTAGGAGAAACTACGTAAAAAAATTGAATTCTTAATAGACGTAGGTTTCTCCAATGTTCAATTCGGTTTCTGCTCAGATATAAACTGCTAATAGACATCTTTAATGCGCTGTGCCAAGTCGTTAAAGATTTATCCAAGTAGTTGTGATACAATTATTAAGACGGAATCAGCTAGATCCGTGATTAATGATAGGACATATATCAAAGTTATAGAGTATTTTCGAGATATACATATAAAACATAAAACAATTACGTTCCATTTGCCCATATACGTCCCGTGATAAACTTCTTCCGATAATTATTCCAGCGAATGCGCTGTTTTGTTAATGCTATATATATACAATTATTGTACTATCCATTTTCTCTGTATAAACTATATGGATAAAATATACTTCGATGTTATCACGAATAGTAAACAAAGTTCCTATTGCAATTGATACAGACACATTTCTTTTTTTTTCGGCCACAAAAAAAATTCTAACGATCAATTATTTACTTTTCGTAAGACGAGAAATATTAACGAAACATTTAGAATAAATAATACTTAATCATGAAAATTTAGACACAACCATACTATCTGATACGTTAGTAGCTAACTTGCAAACATTGAAAGTAGTACACTTTAATAATTATTAAAAAAATGTTTAATAAACTTACTGATGCAGTGACTCCCCCTGCGATAAAGGCATTTCTCTTGTGCTTGTTGGCCTTCTCATATCTCGTATACAATTTTTGACCTACCCACACCGGTATACCTTAAACACAAAATATATAATGTTTGTAGTAACACATTTTTTTCGATGTTATTCATATTTACACTGTAAATATACATATTTATGCTGTCGCAATATAATCTGTTAATATAGTACAACCAACCTATAATCATAGCTGGAAATGCTATGCCAGCGACGAGACCAATCCCAATTGGTGCTCCCACCAAAGTTCCAAGTTGCCAAAGAATCTTTTTCTTTCTGGACCATGGTTTTTTACCCCAAAAAGTGCAGCCAGAAGGACTTTAAATAAAAGAATAAATAGAAGAATGCATACGTTTAAGTATATTTGTTATATACACATTCATATAGATGTATTTTTTTTTAGATTTTGTATGCATTCATATAACTTTATTCAAAATACCTAAGATAATGAAGATCACTAATCTCTTTCATACAAAGCCAACAAAATTCAGCACCGCAAACTGCACAAGTCATGTGGTTGCAACTTCCATCGTCCATTTTGACGATCAGAACTTGACATCTAGGGCACGGTTTTATGTCATCTCCTAAACAGATCACAAAGTTCAAATATAATTTTATTTATTTTAAATATTAGTTAAGTATTTATTTAAATATTAGTTAAATAAATATTAATTCGTAAGACTTACGGTGTTGAGAATCAGTTTGACTGAAACTTAGAGAAGAACTGCGCTCGTAATATTGAGATCGTTGCGCTCTAGCAGCATCGCACGTTTGGTTAGGATGCCACCGTGCTTTACAATGATAGCAAAAGTATGAATCGCAGCCTGGTCGTTCGCAACGTAATTTTGGACATGAGGCGCAACCACTGGCAATTACAGCAAAACTACAATCTGGAGCAGGGCACCATCTTGCATCAGGCTCAATGGCGAGTACTCTTCGAACCATAAAATCTTCGTACTTCTCTAATTGCGTTTGATCATTCAAAATCATCCGAATATCTATGCAAAAATGTAACACGGAAGATTGTGAGTGATAAGAACTTTTGAATCTTATGAAAATAATATGAAATGTTAGAACAATGTCATTGTTATGTATACTTATAATGTACTCACCATTTGGATGTAATGGTTCTGAACACTCAGGGCAAGCAATATTAACTCTGGATTCAGAAATTTCCACTTTCAGATATTGTTGAAAACAATCGTAGCAACTGCGATGATGGCAAGATTGAATAATAGGAAAAAATTCTACTGGCAATTCGGCCAAACATAATGGACATTCCATTAATCCATTTTCATTACTCTGAAATAATAAAAATAAGATTTAATAATGAAGGCTTATCGATAAGAAAATCTGTGGCTTTTATTCAGCTTTTTGAAAAATGTAAACGTTATTTCGCTTTATTAGTACCTTTCCTGCAGAAGAAAGCACAGAACCTTTGCTAGGAGCACGCTGTAGATCTATATTATGAAACTGGAAATGGCTCGAACCGTTACTTACTCTGGCCTCTCCTTTTTCAACATCTGTTGCTCTGCTGCTTGCTTGATCTTTGGCTATAAAAATGTTTTTTATTTTGAAAAATTATGCTCACTTCCAATTATATGTGTGTATCACAGATTAATAGAACTTAAAGTTACCTTTTGCATTCCTATTACTTGCACTAGGAGTTCTTGCGATGCGTCGACCAATAAGCGGACTAGAATACAACAATCTTCGCAGAGAAAATCGGGGAAATAATCTCCGAGGACGAGGTGGTGCACCATTGCAACCCACGCCATTTTCGTTTTCTTTAAACATTTTGAGAGAAGTATTGGGAAACGTTACGCGTTGCTAGAGAGAGTCATAGTATGCTTCGTAATATTCAGAATGACACGTTCTGCAATCATAGCAAACAATTGTAATTAATTAGGATATCTTAAAATATTAATTAATAAGCAAATTATTATAAAATCTTTATGAAAGCACAACACACACAATTGAATTATATTAATTTTTACAAAAATTATATTTCTTTAAATTATATTGCATAGGGATTAAAATTTATACAGAACATCCGATAAATGTACGCAGCTGTTTAAACAAAATTTTAGAGATATATTATTTCGATTAATATGCTGTTTTCCTTTTTATGTGTATTATATAAATTCAATTACGTAAAATGTGATACGCGAAATATCGGCTCTATTAACAGCATGAATAGATTTCACAAACTTGATACTGCACGCGTGACCGCAGCAATAACAATGATCTCGCTTATTCATTGTCGTTGTCATTCAAGTGATTCATTACAGAGATAATTGAGAACTTAATGAATATCACGTCTCCATCCACGAGACGTTGGAGAAACATTTATACTCAGACCATGTTATAGTTAGGTACACATCAGGATGTTATAAAAATAAAATCAATGATCGAATACAATAAATGCCTATACACGAATAAATTGTACGAATTATTCCGGAATTACTTTTGCCGACAGGAATTTTGAATATAGTCATAACATTCTTTTAAAAAATAATATATTTATTGAATATTACAAAAATATGCAATACAAGTTTCTGTTGTGCACTTTCATATTAAATATTCGTATTAAAAATTAAATTAATGTTTTAAATCTTCGAAAACGAAAAGCTCAAGTGAGTTAACGAAAACGCCGTGTCTGGAAAATATCTAATCTATAACGTCCATTTCTATATGTATCAATGTAGATTAACTTTAATTTTGATTTAATTTATTCGCATTAATTTTTTACTTCTAATTCTTGGAAAAAGTTTCTTGGACTAGTTTCTCAAGTTCTAATTATCTTGTAGAGTTAGGAAAAAAATAAAAAGCAAATTAAATCGAGATTAAAGTTTTACAATTTACATTGATAGAAATGAACATTCTGACAGATTTTATCTGCTACGTCCGTGATAACCGATCTCGCAAATGCGGTTTCATATCTTCGAAAGAGTGGCCGAGGCTAGTTTTTTTATTCCAGCTACGATATATCACTGCGCGCGGTCATCCGGTATTTTTAACACGTTTTTGTCAAAACGATTCGCCACTTTCTCCGGGAAAGGAATGATACAAGTTAAATCGCACGAACGCAATGATCATCGGCGATTTCACCACGTCTATAGGACACATGAATTATGCGTGTTGCAATACTTAAAATCGACACGCACGATCCAAAGGAGAGATCGTATCCCTGCAAACTCTCGCTCTCTGCGATACGCATATTTTTCAGATTGTATCACGCCTCGTTATCTTTCATAAACCGGCCCTGCTGATATAAAATGCATATTATCATGTGCTAAGCATTAGTGACGGATTGTTTTCCTCGTACCGTATTACGTTACACAATTGAATGACGCTTGATAGCAAACTTGAATGACCATTAAAGCAAGGTCTGCTTGAAGAAACTCAGACAACAGTCTAAAACCAAGACGTAAGACATCTTTAATGTCCATTTATACCAACGTAATTTAATTTTAATCTTGATTCAACTAACTTTCATTTTTTTCTAGTTCTAAGAATTAAAAAACAGTTAAAAGTATAAATTGAATTGAAATTAAAGTTAATCTACATTGATAGAAACGGACATAAGACGTCTTTCAGCTTACAAAAATTTCAGTTTTATATCCCGATTTTGGACTTTGGATACTATTGACAAATTACTATTTATTTATACATTCACAATTCGATTTACTAAAATCTTTCGAGCTGTAAATCATTGAACAAACAATATGAAAAATTAATGCAAAATACAAATAAGTGATATAAAATGAATATTAACGGCAAATAATAATACAAATTAAAATAATATTAATATTAATATAGATAAGGCCTCGCAAAAAGGGAAAGTTGTTTCTTACGACGACGATGACGTCACCCCAGTATTTTATTTCAATACAGAATCGCTATCACAAAATTAAGCCAGCTTGATATACTTTCACACTCGTTCAAAAAAAATTTCCACTGGATCAATAAATTCAAACGCTAAATTCGTAAAAAAAATCACTGCTCGACGATTTGTTATAATTGGAATTAGCCGCTCAATCGGATTGGAATTAGTCACGACGCAGCTCGTTTGGACATCTCTATTGCGACGATTTAAACGTGGCATCGTCCATCGCGGGAGAGCTGTCATCAAAGACGCAGCGGGAGATCACGACGACGAAATACCGTCACGCGAACTGTCTCGGGATTTTGCGTTCTCGTGTCGGATGTCGAACGATTGCTACTGACGCGTGATCGAGCGAATGTGCGTACGTACGTGCGACAGAGATGGTAAAAAAATATGCTGACATAGACTCGCACTTTCGACGATTCTGTTTATTCGTCGCCAACGTGCGTCAGCGAACGCCGCGGGATGACGGATGTGCTTATTCCTTTTTTTTTTTCGCTCTCCAACAAGAGAGGTGCTCGAGATAAGGCGCGATTCGTGAAAAATCCCGTCTTATCTCCGTTCGCGAACGCGTCTCGTGGCTCGTGCGCCTAATGACTGGCACTCGCTGATGCAAATGCGAAGGTGCCGAGAGACCGTGACTCGGTCTCTCCCACGACAAGCAATGCGTGATCACCGTTGCCGAGGAAAAGCGTACCTTCGCCGTGCTGTCGAGCGCAGGCCAGTCGATCGCCGAAATAAGCACGGCTCGTCGAGGGTCACCCGGGTCGTATAAAGCCAGCTATCCGCAAAATTTGTTGGTTAAGGATGTTCACTTCGACACAACAGCTGACTGCTTCGATTACGACGGCATTGCGGAAAGGAGTCTGAAATAGATTGATCATTGAAGTAGATCAAAGTAGAGAGAGAGAGAGAGAGATCACAACAATGACTTTGGTACACGCGATAGTGGCGCCGCTCGGCGACGAAGATCGACATTACGCGTAAACGACCCGCGAAAATTTAAAACTGCGGAGGCGACGCGAACCAACAGCAGAATAATTGCATTTAGCAAAAAAAAAACAACTTTGCTATTGTAAGATTCTTTAATACGATTAGTTCTTGTCTTTAGTTCATCATGGATCTAAATGTTTAAAGTAATTATATTAAAGAATCTTACAACAGTTGCAAAGCTGCATTTTCTGCATTTCTACTTCAATTCTTCACTTTTAATGTTTTTTTTCTACTTATTTTCTTTCTTCAATCAACCATATGAAGATTTTTGGCGTATCGAGGATTTATTTGCATAATTGTTATAAATTTAATTTGATCAAAAGAACAACTTTTATCTTTGTAAATTTTAAGTTATAAATTAATTTAATGATGATAAATAGCTTGAACCGACATGAAAATTAGTTATATGCAATAATAAATCAGTTCAATGATTTGTATCTTGTTTTTTTCATATTTAAAAATGATTGTCATAATTATTAAAATTGTGTGTTTTACACGCATACAGTATGCCATCATGTATACATAACAAATAATACTCGTAGGAATTTTATTTTGGTCATTGCAAAAATCAGAAAAAAAGCATGTGTGACTGGTATAATACAAATTGACGCAAAAACTGGTTGTAATGATCAATGCTTACACGGATTGATGTATACATATTTTCATTTTATATAATATATTTCTTAATTTCTAATATATATATATAATATATATATATTAAAGAAATTAAAATATTATGTAGCGCTTTTTGTAAATACATTTTACAGAAATTATAATTCTAGAACATACAGATATAATATAACGTGAATTTGCAAATGTATCGTATAAATATTTATGTAAAACGAAAATGTGTATACTTCAATCCGCGTAAACATCAAACCATTAAAACCAGTTTTTAGGCACTTGTATCATATCAATCACATGTGCTTTTTTTCTAATTGTGATCAAAATAAAATTCCTACAACTTTTATTATATATACATAATGACATACTGCATACATTTAAATATAATTATAAATAATTATGACGATTACTTTTTACATATATGAAGAAAACAAAATACAAATCAGCGATACAAATTACGATTATTATTAAACTGATTATACTGGGTGAATCAGTTGATGAACCAGTTTTTTACCTTACGAAAAAATTATCAACTTAGCGATACAGTTCAGGGCCTCTATTCTTGAAAAAAAAAAACATACGAAATTCTAGAAAAATACTATAGTATACGTAACGTATACTGTGGTATTTCTCTAGACTTTCGTATTCTTTTCGTTTCTTTTCAAGAATAGGGACCCAGATATGAATGCGAATTGCTGGAAAAAGGCATATTTTTAATATCTTGTAACAATTTTCACAACTCAACATCAAACGTACCTATTTTCGCGCTCAAACTAACAATTCGCACGATGTTATCCACGCATCCGATCTGTATCGTTAAGTCGATAATTAGATTTGTAATCGATAATTTTCTTATAGGGTAAAAAACTGGTTCAACTACTCTGATTCACCCTTATACAAATATATACCTCTATATATAGATATACTATATTAAGTATTATTATTGACTTATGACACAGAGAAATTAAAATATATAGAATATTTCCTGTAAATACATACCACAGAACGTTATTACGTAATTCTAGAAACTTTATACATACATAGCGAGCTGGAAGTGAGCTCGAAATAAGTATACATAAGTAGACAGACTATTGATTTAATACAAACATAATGAAAACTCGCATTCAATTATAACAATATAAATGATGTAACAAAATATTATTTACCTACAACAGATTTTGTATAAATTGCATCGAATGTGTATTATTTACGTATATATAAACACATTAGAATTAAAACATCTATTTATTCTCAACATCCTTGCCTATTGCATCAATTACGGAAGAAAAACCGTTGATTTTAAGTATCTCACATAATTCTTTTTTGATTTTGCCAACTATTGGCGGTCCGTGATATATGTACGAGGTATAAAGTTGCACCAGCGAAGCACCAGCTCTTATTTTGACATAAACATCAGCTCCAGAGAAAACACCACCTACGCCAATAATTGGGATGCTGCCACGCGTTCGTTTATACATGTCAGATATCATAGCTGTGGAAATATCTACGAGAGGTGCACCACTGAGGCCTCCGCTTTCTTTCTTGTTTGGATTAATCAAGTTTGTTCGCGTAATTGTGGTATTGCATAAAACTAAACCATCGACTCTAGACTTCTTATTTAAAACTACATCTGCCACATCTTGTCGCTCAGAATCCGACAGATCTGGAGCCAATTTTAAAAGTAATGGCTGTTTACTATCCAATGATTCTCTTGCTGCATTTATTCTGGTCAGTAATTCTTCCAAATTCTTCTTATTTTGCAAAGATCTTAAACCTGGAGTGTTGGGACTAGAAATATTAATTACAAAATAATCTGCTACATCCATAAATCTTTTTATGCCATCAATGTAATCTTGAATCGCATCTTTTGTCTCCTTGTTGTTACCTAAATTCACCCCAAGAATGCCACCAAAATTTTTATTCTCCTTTAATCTCTTGAGGCGATCCCATACAATATCATGACCATCACTGTTAAATCCATATCGATTTACAACTGCATTATCTTCTGGTAATCTAAAAATTCTAGGTTTTGGATTACCAGATTGAGGTTTAGGTGTCACAGAACCTGTAAAAAAGCAAGATAAAATTATCGTTATACCTAAAAATATTGAAGTCTAAGTCTATACTATTGTTATAAATTTTACCTATCTCTACAAAACTAAAACCAATCTTGTGCAATCCTTCTACTGCCTCTCCTTGTTTATCGAATCCCGCAGCCATACCAATCGGATTTTTAAACTGCAAACCCAACACAGTTGTTTGGAGTAAGGTAGGATCATCTGTTTTTTGCTTTGGTACGAGGCCATATTTCAGAGTTTTCACTGCGAGTTTATGAGCGATTTCCGGATCTATCAGTTGCACCAGAGGTATAGCGACGTCACTGTAAAATCTTTCGTTGCCTTGGTAGAGAGAAATGCCACCAAACAGAGCGACTGCGCTACTGGTTACGGTCAATAACGATTTCAGTTTTGCCTTGTTGCTTAATCGCTGAGCCATTCCAATTACGCCGTTCATTCAAGATTATATAAATTAGATTCCGAGCTATCGACACATGTATATATATATATATATATATATATATATATAATATGTAAATACAAATTTCAACTTCATTGAACAAACGAGCTCACGTGCTCCGTACAGATTAGGTTAGATTAGGTTAGATTAGGTAACACAATATTTACTTATTAATTATAGACGCAATCACGCACTAATTTTTACGCATTCTTCCATAAACATAATTATAGCCATTTTTAAATATTTATAACAAATCACTATTGAAATATTCCGGATGAAAACAAATGTATCAATACTATCGACACGAACTACACAACGCTATCCAACGCTGTCGGCCATAATTTTCCATGGTGCAAGCTCGTCACGATGACAAGTAGTGCCAGTACTGCCAGTAGTGGTCTACAAGTCGCAAGTATATCGTCGCCAGGCGCAATGCTTCTCAACAGCCAATCAAAAGCGGTAAGTAATCAGCAGAGTTGAGTAAATAACTTTTTTAAACTAAGTTAATTAGTTAAAGTTACAGCCTCTTGTTCAAATAACAGCCTTGAAAATTTAACTTATTTAAGATACAGTTAATCCATAATGAAATTAAATGAATTAGAAGTTAAGTTAATAAAGAAAGTAATTGAAAAGTTAAAAGTTAAGTTTAGTCCGAACAATTAAAGGAAAAAAAATGACGGTTTTATATAATTTTTTATATTTTTCCTTAAAATGCTAATACGGCTCTCTGATTGGTTCAAGCTTTAGCTTAAGACCATCTCGAGTCTTGAGCAACGTCTATAGATTCCGTACTAAGGCTGTTTGTATATTACTGTCAGTAGTGAAAATCTATAATTCCCGTTACATGTACTATACTGTACTGACAACTGGCAGTAATATACGAACACGACCTAAGATGGCATACTATTTAAATTCGGATGATACCGATGTCAGCATGTTAAATGAGCATCCTCTTTTGAAAAAATTGTTCATCAAATATAATACCGGTCTACCAAGTAGCGGTTAGAAAGACTTTTTAATACTTGTAGACTCATTTTGACGAACACCGTCCAACAGATGAACATTTTGAAAAACAATGATTATTAAACCAAAAAAAATATATAATTATAATCATTTGCATCGGATCATTATATTGGTAAAATCTGTTAGCAGAGAGTATGAGTTAACACGAACGAAATTAGATGCCAACAATATTTAACTTGTATCTACTCGCAAATTGCTAGCATACGATGTTAATATTTTGTTTTACTTGATAATTATAAAATTATATGCAACTATCACATTTTCGTAGTCGCGAGTCACGCATATGTTATAGTTTATTAAAATGATATGTTGATAACAAAACGTAATACGTTATTGATGTAATAAAGAATGCAATTTTATTTACTTTAATTATTCAATCAAATATCAGGATTATAATAATTTTTCATCAAGGATAATTTTTATATGTATAAAATGATATATTGCTTACAATATTGCTTATGATATCGCTTACGATGATGTTACTTTTTGAGTTTTTCTTACAATGATAACTTGTGCTTTATGCGTCCAACATTACTCGCAGGACAGATAAGTACGAAAGGGAGCTTTTCAATATGGCCATGAAAGTCTCAATGTTTACGACAAAAAATTTGCCAGCTAATAGCTGAACAGGATGCTGCGACCGCATAATGATGAACAAAACGTTTCTCATTAATTTCATTGGCAAACAGTGCCAATTGCAGCTATAAATTGAATGTGCGATTTCTCCCATTTGACATTTCAGATAATCACCTACGAAACTATAAAAGAACAACTGTAACAGCAAAGTACTCATCACTGTTATGGTTTTAGTTATCATTACTGCATCATGCGATTTCAATGCCAAGATAAGCTGGAAACCTGAAAAATACACATCTTTTGTGATTACATAATACAAGTAATTCTCTGATACTGACAAAAATTATATGCTATTTTTATTGTATTATTAGGATACTTATATGATACTAAAAAGTCTTCTATGGTATCTATAATACATTATTTGATAAAATTTTAGCTTTATCATTTTTTTAAACGAAAGAGATTTTTGAAATTTATATTCTAGCAGTATAACACAATTCCTATTATGCAAAATAAGTATAATTGAAGAGATATTTACCGATCAGGCAAATAATAAGACAACTGAACAGCATTTGCACGAGTAAAACGAAACTTATTACATTTACCAGAAGTTTCGCATGCTCTATTAAATAATGATGTCTAGACGCCAATTTTGAAAAATCTTCATTTATATCTTTGTTTTTCATACCGTAGTTGATAAATTCGATTTTTAGGAGTTCGATTTGTCCGCAGACATGGAGAGTGATTGCAAGAAAAAGTGTATCACATCCTTAATAAATAGATGTTTCAGTGTTGTATCCAAACAGTTTAATTTAAATTAAGATTATGCTATTAATTATTATTACTTAATAATATAATTATTATTATTAAAATAATAATTATGGACTTAGGAATCTTATATTATTATTTTAATAATAATAATAAGAATTTAGAAATCAATTAGAATCTAATACAAATAAAGTGATGTGAAAAAAAAAAAATGTTTATAGCATTACTACAGTAAGCTATAATATCATTAAAAAGAACATTTATTAAAAATTATATGACGATTCAGTACTTTCAATACCAATAAAAATAAATTCTTGTAAACATCGAATTTAATTTATATGCCAATAGTTAATAAAAATTAGGAGACTTATTGATAAATTTTATAACAAATGAAATGTTTAAAGTAAATTAATATATTTTATAATTTATGCAAGTCTCTTCGATATTAATAATTTGTTTATTACCACAATCGCTAGTGCTGTTAAGCACCAATAGGATATACTGCACCGCAGAGATCAACAAGTATAAATTCGTAGAGAGATTAAAATTTCCTAAAGCCCATGTTAAGGGCACGGGTAATTCCGATGCTTGGTTTTTAATAGATACATTAATTTGGATGTTCTTATTGCCTGCTAGCATAGGCGTCAGCATGAAAATTGATGAAGCCAAATAAGCAAAAAATATGATACTGAAGCAAATCATCCTTCCCATGAAAGCGTGCCGTCGTATGATCGTGCGCTTCTCCTCGGTGTCGATCGCAAAATAATCATTTATAGCAGAAGAGAAATTGCAAACCAAATTGTCGGCATATATGCGGAAGGACAACAGTTTTAAAACTGAGAGAACGGCGCAGAACATAACCATAAGACCATCGAGTTTTACATATGCATCGCCGCTACCGAAATTGATTTCGAGGAATAATACAACCATCATCACGGTCTACACAGATAGGAAACATGAACTGTTTATTACTAACAATAAGTTTTATCCTTTTTTTCATTTCCACTGTGTCCACGGTGCACCAAGTATCTCACTTAAGCTACTCTTAAACTTGTAAGTCGAATATAACCCAGTGAGAAATGACAATGGAATCGACGTCGAATCGACATCGACGTCGATTCCATTGTCATTTCTCACTGGGAAGTGAAACAGTAATTTTATTGCGTTATATATAAGATGAAAATAGAGAACGTACCAAACTGAAGATACACACGATACAACGGACTAAAGAAAATATGTTATATTTTTGTAAGGGCCAAACACCTAATGGTAGAGTTAAGAATTTCAAAGGAGTCATAGCGTACGCCAAATCGTCATTCAAAGACATTATCGTAGTCAAATACAGTTATACGGTTCACAGTCCTCATTGTCAGTAAACGTCGGTCTTTGTCCGTAATACGAATCGATCATTGGCGACATTCTATTTCACATTCATATTTTATTGAAGTACCGCAATTTTAACATTTATTAATGTACCCTGTTATCTTCCAAAATACAGTTATTTCAAACACTGAAAGAAAGAAATATTTATATAAGTAGGATAGGACAAAGATCGAATAGAAGAAAGGGTATTTTATTTTTTTTCCGCTGCATTATTTTTAGTTATTGGCTGTCATTGATCTTCAATACCTTTTAGTATATTTACTTGTTATATTTACTCAGATAGCTAAATTTTGTCGAATTGAAAATAGAGAGATTTTGTGAAATATTTGCTACAAATTTTCTTGATAGAGAATACTAGCAGAAATGACAGAATGTACTATCACGGCAAAAATAAAAATTGGAATAAGTCGCATGTAAGAGGAGAGTGACAGATTGAAGTAGTGGAAAAAGTGTTAAGAAATAAATGCTTCTTTTCGAGTCATTACTGTTTCAATATACGCTTTCTATAAGTTTTGTTTACGCTTCTGCATTATTTTCTTCTTATATTCAATTTACGTTACGATCTTTTTTACTAAAATAATAGAATGTGATGACAAATTGACTACAGAAATCGTGCGGGATTTTTGTAATCATTTAAATTTTATTACATTTTATTTATATTATAATTAAATTTTATAACATTTTATTTATATTATAGTTATAAAATAACTAAGGCCGCCACTCCATACCAGTACTTCATCTGTCATTGATCATGTACAGTAGCCTTTATTTCGATACCATATTTTTATTAAAAATATATAGAATTAATTTAGAATTTAGTGCATCAACTTCTTACAATTAGACGACAGTGTTATCGATGTTAACAATTATATCTGTTTGTTATTTATTCAGACAACCAAATTTATTGAAAGTCAATTTTGCAAAATGTCTGCTACAAATTTTTTTTACAAAGAAATATTAATAGAATACTAACAGAAATATAACAGAATATGTTATTATAGGGAAAATAAAAATTGAAGCGAAATTTGAATTTAAAAATAGAGTGACAGAAGTATAAATGGAAACAGTTGAAAACACAATAAATTAATATATAAATATATCTTTTTTACTTCGCTTTTTAATTTATGCTTTCTGGAAGTTTATGTTGTGGCATTTTCTTTTTACATTCAACATACACTTCGATTTTTCTCTAGAACAACAGAATATGATGACAAATTAATTGCAGAAAACTAGCAATATTTATTATATACAAGGTGTCCTGCAATTTTTTGCCAAGCGTTTTTGTGAAGACCATTGGTGATTATACTTCTTATTTTCATTTTTACGTAAAAATAAATTTTTAGTGCAAAAATTAAAATAAGAGGTACAGCCTGCAATAGCTTTGATCTTGACAAATGTTATCCAGGACATGATCCTGAACAACATTCAAGAAGTTTTAGCCGTCAGTCGAACAACTTGCGTAATGCTAATGCCGGCTGTATTGTAACTTTCGAGCCTTATAACTCGAAAAATACTTAATGAAAATATATTTTATTATAGTGTTTCGGAAAGCTCTCGAGGTAAGCTACAAGAATATGTAATAAAAAATAGTGAATTTAATTTAAGAAATTGAAGGTGACCTTCATGTGACCTTTAAGCGACTATCCAAGGTCAAATCAATGGTACCATTTTATGGCCCCCATACAATTTTGTCTGAAACATTTTCTTGTAAAATGCAAGGGAACGAAAATATTTGGAGTGATAGATTAAAATGGGTCACCCTGTATATACAATATACATATATTCAAAAATTTTTAGTAATTAATATCTCATTAATCACTGCGAAAATTGCAAAATGGTACAGGACTTTTCGACTCATAATCAGTTTAGTCCACTTTAACTGCACAAAAGCGCTTGTCAAAAAATTGCGGAACACCCTATTTTGTAGCTATTTAAATGATATTTATATAGTTATTAAATGATTAATTTTTCATTTTTGCAATCTGCTGTCGGATTATATTGGTAAAATTTAGTGGCAGAACACGAATTTAATACAAACGTTGATGATGACAATCTGTATTCTACTCGAACTGTTACCAAACTGCTAACTTATTATAAATATTTTTCTTGTTCAATAATTATCAAATTGCATGCAATGATTGAATTTTCGCAATCGCAAAGCACCTGTCGTTACAAAATCGTCTTAAAGTAATCTGTTAAAGTGATACACAACGTGTGATGATATTTACTAATGTAATAAAAGCTTATATTATTTATTTTAATTAGTTAGGTTGATTTATTATACGTTATTTTAATTTAATTATTTAATTATAGACATATCCTATGTCCTGAAGTAATTTTACAAATGATATTGTATATGGATTACGTGTATATGGTATTATTTTTTCAAGCTTTTTCAAGCGTCTCTGAAATTACTCGTGCCCTATGTTTCTACCATTACTCGTAGGATGGATAAGTATGAAAGCGAGCTTTTCAATATTGTCATATAAGTCTTAATATTTACAACAAAAAATCTACCAGCTAGCAATTGAACAGGTTGTTGCGATCTCATGATTACTAACGAAACGTTCCTCATCAATTTAGTTGGTAAGTAATACCAGTTGGAGCTGTAAATTGAGTGAGCGACTTGTTCCATTTGACACTTCATATAATCGCCCACAAAACTGTAGAAGAATAACTGTAACAGTAGAGTACTCAGCACTGTAATAGTTTTAGTTATCATTATTACATCATGCGATTTCAATGCCAAGATAAATTGAAAACCTGAAAAACACAATTACACAGCATACAAGTCAACATTCTCTACTATTAGGCATTACTACCATAAGAATGTTGTTAGTTTATTCAATAATTTTGTTATGTCACTGAAATACTAGGAGATTGCATTAGGAAATATCCTGCTGACAGTGTATAAGATTTTGACTTTTTGTTCTGCATGATTTACAATATTCTAGTGGTGTAATGCTTGTTTTACATAACAACTACAGAGCCCATATTATGGAATAAGTTTCGATCGGAATTATTTCGATTTCCTTGCAAAATACAATAGAAATCTAGGCAATAACTCCATCGGAATCTATAATTCTGAATAATTCCATAATATGTATTCTGAAATATTGAATTCTGAGATATTTACCGATCAAACTAATAATAAGACAACTGAACAGTACTTGTACGAGCAAGACGAAACTTATTACATCAGACAAAAGTTCCGCAAGCTCTATTAAATAACGATGTCTTAGTGTCAATATTGAAAAATATTTATTTATGTTTTTGCTTTTCACACCATAGTTAGTAAACTCGATTTTTAGAAGTTCCATTTGACCGCAAACGTGGAGAGCGATTGCGAGGAAAAGTGAATCATTTCCTTTATAAATGTATTTCAATGTTGCATTAAAATATTTTACATTGAAAATTTTAATTATAATAAAAAGATTATCAGTTAAGATCTTCTAAAAAAGTGATTTTAAAAAATATAAATAATATTACGTGTAGCAATAATAGGAAATACAACTACGATATCTATTAAAAATAATGTCTATTAAAAAATATTAGGAAATTCAATATGCATATGTGTGTATATGTAATATAAATAAAAGTAAGTTTTAATTATAGATATCAAGTTTACTTTAAATGTCAATAGTAAAACTACTGAAATGAAAGTGTAAACATTAGAAATTTCATTAATAAATTTTATGAAAAGTAAAACGTTTAAAATAAATTCGTACTCTGTATACAAATCTCTTTGATATTAGCAGCTTATTACCACAATTGCTGGTACCAGTAAGCAGCAGTATAAAATATTGCACCGTAGAGATTACGAAGTATATACCCGTAGGAATTTGTAAATCCCCTAAAAATGTTATGGGCACGGGTAATTTTGCTGCTTGATTTTTAATGGATACATTAACTTGGACATCCTCATCGCCTGTTATCATAGGTGCCAGTGTAAAAATTGATGAAGCTAAATAAGCAAAAAATACGATACTGTAGCAAATCATTCTTCCCATAAATGCGTGCTGCCGCATGATTGTGCGCTTCTCCTCGGTGTCGATTGTAGAATAATCGTTCACAGCAGAAGAGTAATTGCGAGTCAGATTGTCAGCGTATAAGCGGAACGACAATAGTTTTAGTACACAGAGAACGTTGCAGAACATAAGCATAAGAGCATCAAATTTTATATATGCATCGCTGCTACCGAAAATGATTTCGAGGAACAACATGATCATCATCACGGTCTACACAGACAGGAAGTACTGTTTATTATATAAAACTTTATACTACGGTTTTTCGTTTCCACTATATTCACGCTGCACCGAACGCCTCATTTGATCTGTCGAACTTGATATATTGAATATACTTACAAATGACAAAAAAATTTTATTAGAATACGTAATATAAAAATTGAAAACGTACCAAACTGAAGATGCACACGATAGAACGAATTAAAGAAAATGTATTATATTTTTGCAAAGGCCAAACGCCTAATGGCAGAGTTAAGAGTTTGAAGGGAGTCATAGCGTATGCCATATCGTCATTGCATGACATTATTGCAGTCATGTAGAGCTACACGTTTCATACTCAATAATATCGGTCCTAGTATTTCCATAATATGAGTCGATCATCGGCAATGTTCGCTTTCACGTTCATATTTTATTGAAACTGCACAATTTAACATTTGCTAAAGTACCTTATTATTTTTCAAAACATGGTTATTTTTGAAAGAAAGTTTTTTATACGGAAGTAGAGTGGGGTAAAGATCGAATGGATGGAGGGGTTTATTTTTCTTCCAGTGCATCATGTTACATTGATCGTGCTATAATATCTTTTATTCCGATATCT
This sequence comes from Mycetomoellerius zeteki, assembly GCF_001594055.1. NCBI lineage: Eukaryota > Metazoa > Arthropoda > Insecta > Hymenoptera > Formicidae > Mycetomoellerius > Mycetomoellerius zeteki. Next base: position 48,069 of record NW_017257871.1, on the reverse strand, counting down.
TTTCATCAAAAACGTGTACGATTAATACAGAATTTAGTGCATCAAACAACTCGAGTATTGTTAGTGTCATTAAATTATTTAAAGGTACTTCATATTTTGCTATTGATACTTTTAATTTAGTTTGAATAAAAAAATATATTGTAACTTTTTACATTTTTATAAAAAGGTTCTGCTTTATATTTGTTATTATTTCCCTAGATGTCTTTAAGCTTTAAGTGATGATAAATTAACTGATTATAGGAAAAACAAGCAGTATCTGGAGAAAAAAGTATTAATGTGGGGCTGGTAATGTAAGCTTCACTCATAATTCTATTATAATTAACATCATCTCTTGCAAAAAGTTTTTACTTGTTCTTTAATAGATATCGAAGTTATGAAATAATTGCCGCCACGACTGACACAACTTTTTGTTGATAATTGATGTTATCTATAATTGATGTTTACCTCGATTTGACTCGAGATTCGGCTCGATAATTTGGACACATCAATATATCAATTTGTTATTCAAAAAAGTTTTTATGCAATAAATAATAGAAGTGATAAAGAGCAGATAAATATTTTTTTGATACTTTCAGTTTTTAATTTTTTAGCTGTGTGAACAACATATACATATATGTACATATATAGCCTGAGAAAGTAATCGCACATTTACAAAGCGCGTACATATATATATATATATAATATATATTAAATTTATAAACATGTAAGGCCCTCATTTTAGCAAACATCTAATATAACTGTCATATAAGATGTAATTATATTAAAAATTTATATTAATAAATTATCATTTTTGCACATATCATGAGTATCATTGACTTGAATATATGTATAATAAAAAATAAAAAATTACACAAAAGAAACATAATAACCATATTACCATTTTTCTTTTACTATTTTCTAGTCATGAACGATACATATATACATATATAATATCCATTTATTTAGTTATGAAAAATAACTAATTCTGTTTTATTTCTACAAACAATCTGTTGTCTTCTTAATAAAATTCTTTTGAGAAATATGAAACTGATAAATGCGGACACATTTAATTAATGCCAATCCGTTGTGATATTTTGCTCGAAGTTAATGGAAGATTGTTAATCATGTTAATATCCGGTTTATTTTATCCAGACAATTATCAAATTCTAAGCAATAATCAGTGTTGCGCTTAGATAATTAAAAATTATTTAGATATGGATAAGATAATTCATACAAAAATGTATCTTAGATAAGATGATTAACTTTACATTAATCTAAATAAAAGATGAAATTTATAAAATTGTTATCTAGATAATTTTTAAGATAATTTTGTTTTTAATTAACTATTAGGCAGTAAAACGATTTATGCCCAATTCTTCACCTTTAGATAACTTTATCCAAGAAATATCTCACAGAATTCAATGGAGATGTCTCCTGGATAAGGTTATCCGCAACTTATCTGGAAGTGAAGAAATTGAGCATTAGGATACAAAAAATGTATTTATATTTTCATTAATCTTTATTTTTTACGAATAAAAGTTTTGTCAACTTACATTTCGTCTAATAAACGATTTCTACCAGGGTTGATAAAGACTAATGTTTTTTTTTTTAAGAATAAAACATATTGTGTTTCTTCTTAAATATGTTTTTAATGCTTCAAATATGCTTTAAACAGTATTATAAAAAAATATTTAAAACATTATAAAAACATCAATTAAGCATGTTTTAAATTGTTTAAAATACGTTTAAAACATGTTTTTTTTACCAACCCTGGTTTCTACGTGGAATTAATATTTTTTGTCCACAAATGAAAAGGCGCTCTATTGGCGCTGATAATGACAATGATGTATCATATTTAAAAAAAATTTGTTTGATACGTGTGGATACAAATTAAGAACATCTAATTCCTTAGATGTATCTTCTAAATATGAAAGTCGCTTTGAATTATGACTAATGTCGTACTAATCCCAGTTTTATCTATATCATAAAAAAATTCTCATCATTACTACTACTAGAAGTTATATAGAAATTTTTTACAATACTTTTCTATAATCTTAATTAATTTGAAAAAGATTTTATCTAAGATAAGATGAAGATAATCTATATTCTTAATAATCTAGATATAGATAAGATAAAGCCATTTCTTCATCTATATAATTATCTAGATAATTTTATCTAGATAACGGAAAACACTGGCAACGATTATATTTTCACAATCATGAATCACGTATCAGAGCAATTACTTCTATTGCAACATACTTCTTAAAATGTGTTGAAATAATGTATAATACATTGACTTATATCATAAAAAAATAATTTTATTAACTTCAGTTTTACTATTCAATTTTATTACTCAATTGACATATCCTGTTTTATAGTAACTCTTACAAAATAATATTCCTTATGTATATGTACCGTGTTATTTTTTCGTTGAGTCTTACTCTCAATAGTTACCTGCTCTCTATGAATCCATCATCACTCGCAGGACGGACAAATACGAGAGAGAACTTTTTAATATGGTCATATAAGTCTCGATAGTTACGACAAAATATCTGCCAGCTAACAGTTGGACAGGTTGTTGCGACCGCATAATGACAAACAAAACATTCTTCATTAATTTCAGTGGAAAGCAATACCAATTACAGCTGAAGATAGACTGAGCGATATCTTCCATTTGACACTTTAGATAGTCGCCCACGAAACTATAAAAGAATAACTGTAACAACAGAGCGCCCATCACCGTTATGGTTTTAGTTATCATCACTACATCATGCGATTTCAATGCCAAAATAAATTGGAAACCTGAAAAATACGTAATAACACAACATGCACAAATTACTGAACATTAAAATTATTACTGACATTACTGAAATAGAAATTTTTCAAGGTTTATCTAATATTTCTGTTACGTTATTAAAATATATAGAATTAGATAATATTTCTCAGACAATATCGATACAATTTCCAAACTTTTTGCAAAAAAAATTTACAATATTCCATAGTTAAACTTTTTTTCTGACAAAGATGTAGTAATACGCTATATAACCGGAAAACTAACTAGTTTAAACTATTTACCAATCAAACAAATAATAAGACAACTAAACATTATTTGCACGAGCAAAACGAAACTTATTACTTCGACCAGAAGTTCCGCATGCTCTATTAGATAATGATGTCTTGATGCCAATATTGAAAAATCATCAAATATGTTCTTGCTTTCCACGCCATAATTGACAAATTCCATTTTTAGGATTTCCATTTGTCCACAAACATGTGTACTGATAGCAAGGAAAATTGAATCACTACCTTCATAAATAAATTTCAATTTTTCATTAACATAATTTATATACATTTCATCAACATAATTTATATACATTGAAAATTTTAATAAACAGGTTAATAGTTAGAATCTGCTATAAAAGTGACATAAAAAAAGAAAATGTTATTGCATTACAATTGTAAAGTAGATACGACATGCATTAAAAGAGAACATCGAGTGAAAAGTAAATAAAAATTAAATATATATCAATTAAAACAAATGTTTTATTTAATAAGACATTAAGTTTAGTTTGTATGCTTTTAATCAATAAAATAGCCGAAAGCTAATAAATAGCTAAAATTTAAAAATTGAAGCTTATTATCGAATTGTATTAAAAGCAAAATTTGCGTTTAAACAAATAACGCCTCATTGATATTAACAATTAGTTAATTACCACAATTGCAGTTGCTATTGAGCACCAATAGAAAATATTGCACTATAGATATCACGAAGAATAAACTCGTAGAGAGACGATAGCTTCCTAACGACCATGTTAAAGGTATGGGTAAATCCGATGCTTGGTTTTTAATGGATATATTAAGTTGAATATTTTCTCCATCGCCAGCTATTATAGGCACCAGACAGAAAATTGTTGAAGCCAAATAAGCGAAAAATAAGATACTGCAGCTAATCATTCTTCCCATGAATGCATGTTGCCGCATGATCGCGCGCTTCTTTTTGTTGTCGATCGCGAGATAATCGTTTATAGCAGACGTGAAATTGCGAATCATATTATCGGCATATATGCGGAATGACAATAGCTTCAGTACAGAGAGAACGTTGCAGAACATAAGCATAAGAGCATCAAGTTTTATATATGCATCGCCGCTACCGAAAATGATTTCGAGGAATAACATGATCATCATCGCGGTCTACACAGACAAAAGAAATTATTTATAACGAAGCTTTATTTCTGTTCCTCACGTTTTTACTGTGCACTAAACATTTCACTTGTATTATCAAACATGATAGCGAACATAATATGTCAACATACGAATTCCAGAGAAATTTTATTGTAATATGAAAATTGATAACGTACCAAACTGGAGCCGGATACGATAGAACGAATTAAAGCAAATGTATTATATTTTTGCAAAGGCCAAACGCCTAATGGCAGAGTTAAGAGTTTGAAGGGAGTCATAGCGTATGCTATATCGTCGTTCCATGTCATTATTGCAGTTAAGAACAGTAGAGCTGCGCGTTGCACAGTAACTCAATAATATCGGTCCTTGTCCATATGAACACGTTTGCTTTCATGTTCATATTTTATTGACGCATTTACTATAATACCTTATGATTTTCCAAAACACAGTTATATTTTTAAAAGTGAAGGAAACAATTTTTCTTTTGTATGAAAGTAGAGTGGTATAAAGATCGAATTGAAAGAGGGGGCTGTTTCTTTTTCCAGTACAACATTTGCCATTGATCGTGGGGGAGGGGAGAATAAAGCTCAAATTGAAGAAGAGGGTATTTCATGTTCTTTCCAGTGCATCGTTTCCCATGTTGCAATCTCTTTTCTCCGAAATCGTTTTTTTTTATCAAAGAGACATATAAGTGGTATGGCCTTATAATGACCGATATGGTTGGTATGACTAAAACCTGGCCGATATTTCGATAGTTGCACGAGCGCAATATTATGATTAATTTGGAATAGTGCAATAGTTTCTTAGACAACACGAATAATATTGTTAGCATGGCACTACTAAAATTATGCAAATATATTTCATATTTTGCTGTTGTACGGTATTTTTAATTCGTTTGAATAAATAAATGTATCGTGATTATAATTAGAATAATTTTATTAAAATTATACCCTATGTATATTATTTCTATAGATATTTTTACGTGAAAAATTGTTTATTGTATGCTTCTGATGCTTTACGCTTCTATCATTACGCGTAAAACGGATAAATATGAAATAGACGTTTTTAAAATGCTCATGTAAGTTCCCAAATCTACTACAACAAAGTGTCCAGCTTGTAGTTTAATCGGAAACTGAGTCCACATCATGATAAATACCATGCTTTTTGTTACTTTTACAGGAAGATCATACCAAAAGCTATAATAAACAGACTGCGCGACTTCTTCCATCTGCGTCTTTAAATAATCTCCGACAACACTATATAGCGTTAATTGCACCAAAAAAGCGCTAAGTACCAAAAAACTTTTTGACATCATACCATAGTCGTTAGTTGTTAAGGCAATGATAAATTGGAATCCTGCAAAAATATACATAATTAATATAAATTTTATAACATTTCATATTTTTTTTATTAATTTATGAACATGTCAAATTGATGCAATTTACCTACTATAATTATAAGCATACTGCTGACAAAAAGTTGTACCATCAAAACGAATCTAATTATTTCAGCAAGCTTTCTGGTCATTCTTATCAAATGATCGTGTCTCAAAATTAATGTGTTAAAACGTTCATAGACTTTTGGACTTGTTACGTCAAAGTTAATAAAATTTGCCTTTAAAATTTCCAGTTGACCGCACACGTGTAATACAATATGAAGAAATACAGAATCACTACCTGTAAACATTATAATTAAGAATATATCGTAAGAATGTACAACTATCAATTATAGGTAATAGATATGTTAAAATTTTAGGAATATTAATGGTATTGCATGATATTTGCAAAATTCAGTATTTTATTAAAATGAAGGTAGAAATTTATTTTATATACATCTAACAAATGAATAAAGTTGGATGATTAATAAAAAATTGTTATTATTGTATAATCATGAATGTAAAAAATAATCATATGTCAAAAAAACTCGATCCATAAAGCTATAATTAATAATTAAGATTATCGCCATAGTATATCTAACTCTTTTCGTAACTAATAAATGAACTAATAAAATATTCTCGCTTATATTGTACTTCTCTGCCATCATAATATTAATATTATTTATATATAAATATAATATGTATCCTCAAGGTAAAGATAAATACAATTTATAATAAAAAAATTAATTTTTTGTTACTCCTGATATAGGTGACTATAACAAGTAGACAGGGTTGGATAAGTTAACTTTTTTTTTTAACTAAGTTAAGTTAAAGTTAACAGTCTTGAAAATTTATTTTAATTAAAATATATATATATACAAGTTAATCCATAATGAAATTAATTGAATTAAAAGTTAAGTTATAAAAAAAGTAATTGAATACAAAAGAAGTAATTGAAAAGTTAAAAGTTAAATTTGATCAGAACAAACAACCAAAAAAAAAAAGAAAAAGAAAAAGTTTGACCATTATACATAATTTTTTGTATTTTTCCTTTCTCACAGCATATTCATTAAAGAATCTGATTTTTTTTGTTCACAAATAACGATTATACAATATAAAATTACTAAATTATATACTCATTATCCTCTCGCATTGTGTCTGAGGATTAACTTAAAAAAAACCAAATTAAAAGTTAATAGTTACCGATAAAATATAACTAAATTAAGTTAAAAAATTAAGAGTCTAAAATGTAACTAAGTTAAGTTAAAATTAATTAACTTTTTAACTTTTAACTTAACTTTTATCTTTTTAATTTAGCACTACCCAACCCTGCAAATAGATGATTAGATTTAAACTTCTATACAGCGCATTAAGGTTGTGATTATTGTAAAGATTTTAATACTTTGATTTTTTTTATTTGATTACGTTTTCATTTTGGTTTTTGATTAAATATTTTATTTTTAAATTTTTGGACATATTAAATACTACGATCATGACTTTTAAATTTTTTCTGATAGTGATTGCTCAGAATTCAACAGTTAGGACTAAGTACCTAAATTAACAATTATGGTTTTATAGATCAAATTTTTCTTACTTAATAGTTATTTTTTATATTCTTAATGATAATAAAATACAAAAAAGTTATTTTTTTTAAATACTGAGGGTCCATAAGGAATGGTCCATAAGGAATGACATTATTGATTCCTTCTTTGCATTCAAAATGTAATTATATAGATTACAAAGTTTATTAATAAATATTTATTAAACATTTTATACGCATTTAAAATTATATATATATATATAATATAAAGTAAACATTTTGTAAAAATAACGTAAACAAGTAATGACTTACCGTGATTGCTAATGCACATGATTACTAAATAGATATACTGCAGTATAAAAATCACCAAATATAAGCCTGTTGAAATATGAAAATGTGCCAAGGTACATGTTGACGGAATAGCATACCCTGCTTGATGGCCCAGGATAGTTATATTAGTTTTAGCTTCCTCGCTGCTTAGTTGTGCGTGTCCCACGATGAATATCACCGAATCGACATAAGATATCAATAAGGCAATAATGCAGATTATCCTTCCCCAGAAAGCGTGATTTCGCATAATGATGCGCTTCTCCTCGGTGTCGATTGTAGCATAATCATTCATAGCAGAAGAATAATTGCAAATCAGATTATCAGCATATATACGAAACCATATTATTTTTGTTAAAGCAAGAATACCGCATGAAAAGAGCGTGAGAGCATCAAGATTCGCGGTCGCGCTTGTGCAATTGTAATAGAGTTCGAGATATTGTATGATTACCACCACACTCTGGACAGAAAATAAAAATGGATATGTTTATTGAGATTCGATTATTGTGAGCAAAATAAAATATCAATATCTCATAGTAAATATTTAAACATCGAAGATACAAGGAGAAGAAAAATTTCCTTTCACGATATAAAAATTGGAAACGTACCAACCCAAAACTAGACAAGATATGACACAATAAAGCGAACTTATTGTATTCTTGCAAGGGCCAAGCACCTATGGGTACAGTTAAGTGTTTGACGAGGGTCATAGCGTACGCTATATCGTCATTCGATGACATTATGGCAGTCAAGGAGAGATGCACTGTATTCACGAATATCAGTCTTTGTCCATAATGCGGTAAAATTTACGTTCGTGTTCATATTTTATTGAAGTGGCATCATTTGAATACTTATCCGTATGTTCTGTTATTTTCCGAAGTACAATTGTTCAGAACAATTGATGTAAAATTCTTTTTATGAAAGTACAAAAGGGTAAAGAACAAAAAGAAAACAGAAAGAGAAGAGAGAGTTTTATTTTTGTTTCGATTATTTTACGTCGTCTTCAGTACGACTGTTACGTTGGCAATTATGATATAATTTCTCCTGCAATACATTTTTTCATAAAGAAAAATATAGAGAATATGACACAGTTTTGAATTCAATTTATCAGTTCATGAATCATCGTTAAATAATTAAAAATTTTTTTCGCGTGCATATATCTCGTTAAAGGTACACAATTTTAATATCTAACAACTTATCAAGTATTTATCAATTCGTGTAAAACAGATAAGAAATAAGGATCTTAAAATTCTGTTTTCATTTGTTTAGGTTGAGATTTTTCGTAAAATATAATTTTTAATTTGATAAAAAATTGTCCTCACATTATAATAAAGTTTCTTGTCATATTTATAAAAAGAAGATCATAAGTGCTTCAAAAAAATGTACATAGATTGGTAAAAAAAAGAAGATAACAAGTGTGTACAAATGTGTATACGTAACAAATATATGCCTTGTTAAGAGCAATGAAAAGTAATAGATAGTGTAAGGTACTGAAATATAATATATATATTTTTTATTTTGCTTATCTACATATATCGCTTTTTACACCGCAGGAATTATTAAGGATTTTCTGATTCGTTAATTGTCACCTGTAAAAAGGATATGTATGTTAAGGTGGTTTTCAAGATATCTGTCATAGTGTTTCGCGTAAGATAGAAAAATTTTCCGGCACTGATTCGAAGAGGAGTCTTCATTCTCATCATAATGAATATCAGATCTTTCACCATGACAGGTGACATTTCGTCCCATGCGGTGCTGTATATGGCATAGACAATTGACTCGCTTCGATTCTTCAAAGTATCGCCGGCATACGTATACAAAAAAGTTTGTACCATATAAAATTGAATAGACATGAACATTTTTATCATTTCCTTATAATCTTGTTGCTTGATTGACAGGAGAATCCCTACTCCTGAAAACACGCAACTCTTCGAATTATGAATATATTATGTTAATTTAGATTTTTGTATTGGATGTATTTTATGTATTAAAGTATTACATAATAAGTTTTATACATAACTTTTATTAAAATTTTATTATTTTTTGTATTAATACTTTAATCTTTCTTATTATGAATTTTACTTTAAATTTTAAAAATAATTCAATAATTCTAATTACATAAATGTATGTATTGCGAAACTTATTGTAATTTTTATAGTTTTTAGTGGCAAAATAGATTTGAGATATAATTTTATGCTTTTGTAATGTCATTCAACATGGATCAATATAAAATCAAAAAGATTGATTTTTAGATACATACCTGAAGATGCAATAACTACGCTAATTATTAAAAGTCGTAATAAAATGTTGATATTAAAAGCGTCTTCAATATTTTTGGTCAATGCTATCAACTGGCAATGTCTTTTGACCAATGGCCCTAAAACATTTCTATGACACTTTTCGTCGTAATGTTTCTTGCTGATCTCCGTAAATTGTATCCTCAAAAGTTCTAGTTGACCGCAAAGATGCATAGTGATGCCGAAGAAAAAACTGTCGCAAGCGCATTCTGATATCAATATCAAAGATCCTTGTATTACTTGCATCATAAACAATATTTTGTACGTGGAATACGAAACCCCTTTGTACAGACACGTTGACGGAATGACAAAATTCCATGTAGCTACAGTATCATTATTTATAATTGCAGCCTGTAAAATACATATACGATATATTAATTTTTATAAAATAAAACATTTTTTTTATTGACAAAATATGTTTCAATTTTATTCAACAATGGTCTTATTTAGATGTAAGATTTAATACAACCTCTTGTTTATTGCTGAGGAAGACGGATATGAACCATAAGGCGCCTGCTGTTGCTCCAGCGATCAAGTGAGTCAGGGCGATTAGACGTCCTGCACGTGCATATCCCATCATCACCATGCGCGACTCTTTCTTCATAGACGGAGATGACCAGTCGTCGATTGCAGAATTAAGATTAATGGCAATCTTTTTCATGTAAATTCGCGGAAAAACAATGTTCGACCACGCATGCATGCAGCTTTCTATTAGACGAAGAATATCCAAACCGTCTCTAACAGCATCACAGCTCTTGAAAGCTTCTATCAGCACGTTGATCATTGTGAGAGACTGCACGGTAGCAAATATAAAATTGCATTCTCATGTGAAGTTGCACTACATCAAAAACAGTAAATATCGAGAAACAACGTTTAAACTGTTTATAAAATTTTAATCATCAATTGTTCTTTATGTTTAAATTATGATTAATTATGATAAATCTTTGTGCGTAATATGTATCTTTCAATGTGTTATATTTTATATATTTTCTATATACATGTTACACGTGTTATATAATTTATTCCAATCACACACAGATAATAGACTTAATTATAGAACAATTTAAAATTAAAATTCTTATAATTTTCAACGTGACTAAAAAAGATTTAAGTAAAGCTAATGCAACTGTTTACCTTAATTTTTATTAAAAAATTGCATACTTTTTCTCTTACCATTACAAGTAGCTAATTTCTACATTGTTATCTTACATTATGTTACGTTATTTTACCCCTGCTATAAATATTATGAACCACTGAATCGTGTAAACTATATTATCCTGCTGCAAAGGCCATAAACCAAGTATCCACATCATCGATTTTATCATAGAGAAACCATAATCTATACCACTGTTCCAATTCGTCTTCATGTTCTGCGATGTATTAGTTGGTTTCGACCTCAAAAAGAAAAATTGTAGTCCTGCGTGACCGGATATTGCTCGGGTCGATGGCTTACTTTTGCCCCGAAGCAAATTACTACGTCTATACGCATCTAGTCCTTCCGCACTGACCAACCTTTAGGGTGGTAAGATAAGTATATGATACAAATTTGTGTCTCTCTCCCGCATCTTTCGAACGCTCGCGGGTAATGCACAATTTTCAATGTATACTGTTGGGTCAGCGCATAGACATAGATGCTCGCGGTCAATTACGAGTTGAACGACGATGTTCTGTATATAGTAGGTTTACGTTTCTTTTCCGTGAATAAAATGTTTTTTTATTGTATCACCTAAGCAACGTAGTGAATAAAGTAAAAAAAAAAGGACTGAAGCTATCAGGCATCTATCGGCAGTACATATGTCACAAAGTAGAGGAAGTTATAGTTATGAAAGGAGCAATGAGTTTTTGCGTATTATTTATTTTTTATTTTTTGTCATCCATATAATAATTAAATATATTATAGAAATTATAAGTATACATTTAAAGTATTTTAATTAATTCTATTTTACATAGTGTTAATTTTTATATGATTTTTATCCTGGAAATTCTGATTTGTTGATTTTTATTAATCTTTTAGCGCCATTCGTAAAACCGAAATATATGAAGCTGCCGACTTTAGAACGTACACTATTGCCTCGCAATTAGCGTAGAAAAATTTTCCACCAGTGAAACGAAACGGATAGCTTGACCTCATCATCGCGAAGTTCAAGTCCTTCATCATCGTTGCGGGAAGCGTAAACCAGGAAGCTTTAAACATTGCATGGAATATATCTTCACTTCCTTTTTGTATAAAATCACCACCATAGCAGTACAACAGCGATTCCATAAGCATATAGTTCAGAAGTAGAATACTTTTCATTAAATCGACATAATAGTGATGTTTTAAACAAAATATTATACGTAATCCTGAAAGGGATAAAAAGGTGAAAACTTAAAGATTAATATAATATAATACGATTAATTCTTTAATCACAATATAATATGGTACATTTAAATATCTTGATAAAAAATAAGAATTTATAAAAAATCATTAAATTCACAATAAATTCAATATAAAATGTTTGATATACAATACCTAGTAGCGCGAGCAGAAGCGTTACTATAACAAGTTGGAATAATATAATCAGATTGAACGTATCTTCTAAATTCTGATTGAATTCCGCTAATTCGCAGTGCCTGTTAATCAAACTAATAAAGTGCTTCCGATGATTTATCTGAGTGTCTGACCTGCTTGCAAAATTTTTAAATCTTTTTTTGAGTATTTTAAGTTGACCAGTGAGATGTAGAGTAACGTTAATGTAAAAACTGTCTCCAATAGGTTGCACTATACATATCACGAGTAATTGAACAGTTTGAAAGCCGATGATCATCGTGTACTGCAAGCCGTTAATTTTGTTACCAAACTCACCACATGGGATTATAAACAGCCTATCTGTTACACTAACATTACCTGTATACAATAAGAATACAAGTCTTAAGAACAATAACATAATGTAACATAAGTAATTTAGATATTAGAATAAAAGCGTTAAAGTTAAAAAAGACAAATAATAAAATAATGTAATAAACATAGAATTAAAGTTTTAATGCTTTTTGTTTAAAAATCTTTTAGATTCTAATAAGAAAATTTTAATCTAGATCATGTCTGCCCATATAAGGTTGCCAGTAGTTACAACGAAACCAACACGTAGCCAATGCTACGATTGTCAACTGACGGCCAAGGTTCTGTCAACCAATACTGAGCCATCACTGACTAAAATGACTGGACCAGTACTATCTGCCAATACCGAGCCCAAATTATCATCCAGTACTTAGCCAGTACTGGGCCAGTAGTTTGTCAGTATTGTGTTAGTACCTGAACTATGGCAACCAGTAATGGCTCATCAGTAGGTCGATTGTAAAACCCTATATGGTATTTTATTAAATGGAAAAGTTAAATGATAGATACTTATAAAATTGCATATACTTTGTATGTTCTTTTCTTAAGATCTAAAGTAGAAAATTCAATATAGTAACAAAAAATAATTTGCAAAATAAATTTACGTATATCTAATACACTCTAAGTATAAGCCAAACATTATTTGTTGTCATTTTAATATCAAAATGTAACCAAAAACATCATTTTGATTAACGTCAAAATGACAACAAATAACACCACCTTGCTAGGACAGTACTGAATAATAAAAAAAGATATGGACTTTTTCATTTCTTAGGATAATTCCTAATAATTGTTATTAACATTCTAGCACGTTCATTTAAAAAGAACTTTGTATTGAATAATAATTTAACAAATATTCCAAAAATGTCACATTACCATTTGATACATTCGCCATTTGATCTTGTAAAAATATTTCTATTAAGTTCATAACTAAGACGGACAGCAGATAAAGGGAACCACACATGAAAGATGAATTCAACATCAAAAGAGTACACAGTCTGGATTTAAACGCATATTTCTTCATGATCTTATACGATTTCTCATCATTCTTTGCAGACACCCAATCGGCAGCGGCAGCCTTAATGTTTTTAGCCAACTTTCCTCCGTTAGCAGCAATAGCGATATATTTCAAATTTAAACTCAATGTGCATGAAAGATATAATATGGCATCTATATTTGTACCGGCATCACTATTATTTCCAGCGAACTCCATAAACAGGAAGATGAGTGGAGAAAGCTAATAATGATCCCATTGCCTTAGAAAATATGCATGTATAATAATGAATGTAAAATATAATATATTCGCACTTGAAAAGCTTGCACTATTTACGAAGACATTTAGTAATATTTTGTGCATAAATTCTTAGACTTAAAAGAGTTAAAAGTTTCGTATAGTTCCAGTATACTTATTTTCTTTCTGTTGCAACGTGTTTTTATAATTTATTCCCTCCCTGTCAATGTATTATCAACGTACCTGTAGAAATATCATTACGTTCCATTGGATTATCGTGGCCATCGTCTTTCTTTGTAATGGCCATATACCAAGTATTTGCATAAATGTTCTATGAATAGAGAACACATAAGCGATATCGTCGTTCCAAACATCATCCGACATTATAGTGATCACACAAACTACGCGGATGACTGAACATTCGAAACTGTCCGGTCATTATGGATGCAATTTCTTGTGTCGCAAATTCAATGTCAATTTACGAACGTTTTCGTCATAAAACATTATTATATAGGTACAATTTCCAATATTGCAACTTCTATGTCAATTTACGAATGTTATTATGAAACATTACTATGGATGCAATTTTTGATGTCGCAATTTCAATGTGAATTTATGAACTTTGTCATGAACATTACCATGGGATATGCAGATAAGATATTATTATCATCATTGGGCTCATGTTTTATTAGTTTATACAGCGCATGATGAATGGCAGTAAGATAAAAGTGAAAAGAGACTAGTACGCATGTCTGCATCTTTCACAACCCTGCAGTATAAGCGCAATAGAAAAAAGATCGCGTTAGTAGTGATGACGAAAAAAATGTGCATTGTTCGATATAAACGATAAATTAATTTAGAATTTGAAAGTTATGGATAAAAATGTAAAATCTATTCCAATCTGATTGATAACGCGTTGATGTATTATTGTATTTCAAGACAAGTGTGATTCGTAGTGCAACCTATTCATGACATGGGTTTTTGAGTTTCGATAGAGTATTACAAAAACATCTCAAGCAGTACATTGCAATGATTCTACGTAACAATTGGGCATTCAAAGTTGGATATCAAGGATAAAAGGTAATAATCATTATGTTTAAAGTATGTTAGTAAAGTGTAACGTGTTAATAATGTGATACTTGCAATTATTGATAATTTAACAATTTAACACGATAAAAATAAGTTTACAGAAGTATAGAATAAAAACAAATAGTAAAATTACTTTTTTGTAAAAAATATATACAATATTAAAGTGGTAATTTCTTACACGACAACATATCTTTTTCAAATAAGTACATATTTCTGAGATTTTCTTTATGAGAAGAAGTAATTGATTTTCGGCACAATTAAATGGTTATATTGTAATTATAAAAGCAATTTTATTAAAACAATATTCTAATAATTTTTTATTTCTACAGAATTTTCTCTCGTCAAACATAATTCCGAATCGTAGATTTGTACTTTGTAAAATGTTTTTATCACAAATAATATATTTTATGTTTCTATCATTACACGTAATACAGATAGATATGAAATAGAAGTTTTCAGAATACTCATATATGTTGCCAGGTTTACCACAATGAAATTTCCAGCCAGCAGCTTGGCGGGAGATCGTGTTCTCATAATGATGAAGATTAAATTTCTCGCCAACTTCGTAGGAAGGTCGTACCAGTTGCTTTGATAAATGAAAAATCCAATTTCTTCCATTTGAGACTTCAAATGATCACCGACAAAACTATATATGGACAACTGCGTTAAGAAGGTACACAATACCATAGCGCTTTTCCCCATAACAACAACGTTGTGTGTTTTTAACGCTGAGATAAATTGAAATCCTAAAAAATTATTTATCTGCTTAAGATTTTTGTAATTTACATATGTTGAAAAATTTTATGTCATAAAAACTACAATATCTACCCATTATACACAGCAGAATGCTGCTAATAAATAACTGCGTTAACAAAACTACACTGATCGATTCGGTCAGTTCCTTGGATAATTCCATCAGACAAATATGCCTCTGAATTAGATCATTGAAACGATCGTAGACTTGTGGATTTGAGACAGCAAAATTGACGAAATTGGCTTTAAGAATTTTTACTTGGCCGCACATATGCAATGTAATATTGAGAAACAAAGAATCATTACCTTTATAGAAAGAAAAAAAGAAATACAATGATACAAATTTCATTAATATATTGTAATAAAAAATACATATACAGAGTAAGCCACGAGGACATTACAATTTTCAAAATGACATAACATTACAAAACATAACTTCAATATTAATTATTTGTTATATAAGAATAAAAAATAGAATGATATTTAGATATTAGACAAATCAGTTCTGTCATTTCATTAATATGATTGGTTCTTGCCTTAGTTCTTTGCTAGATCCAAATGTAGAAACCAATAGAAATAAAATATTCTATTTTCTGTTGTTATATATATAACAAGAAATTAATATTTAAGTTATATTTTATATTATTGTCTTATTTTAAAAATTGTAAAGCCTACCCCGTAATATTTATTAAATTCTTTGTATTACTTTTATCTACAGAATTATATATTATTTTTATAACGTTTATATAAATATATTTTCTGCTTTTATGCTACTCTCTAAAACTTTTAATATGACTCTTTATAATTAGCAATAAACAAATAATAATTACTTCAACATAGTTAATAAAATATTCGGATATAATTTTATGTTCAGAATTCTGGCATATTTTAAATAATATTACATGATGGAAAGATGTAAAAAAACATATATATTAAACAACAAATAGATATTACCGTGATTACAGGTACACGTAAGTATTAGCACAATAAACTCGAAGATACAGATAAATTCATACATGCTCCTTGGGACGTGCAAATATTCTAACGCGCATCTTGACGGCATTGGATAGTCCAATACTATTTGGTTCATTTGGCCTTCATTTGTTCTGTTGATTTGATCATCTTGATCATCAACCAGATCTTCACCAAGAAGGGGTATTAGCGAATATATCATTACACTAATGTAAGAGAAACACACCATGAAACAGGAGAGAATTCTTCCCATAGAAGCGTGTTTCCGCATGATAGCACGGTTCTCTGTGTTTTCAATCGTCAAATAATCATTCCGGGCAGAACTGTAATTGTCAGTTAAGTTTTTCGCGTAAATACGGAAACATATAGTCTTGAACACTCCGAGTACACCACAACAGGCTAACATAAGACCGTCTATATTCTGCTCCGTGTTAGTACAGCCCATGTAAAACTCCATGGAAGGCAAGATCACTATTATGCTCTGTTGAGATGCGTAAATGGTATATTTTCTCATTCAAACTTTTGTGTCTAGAAAAAATATATCCCAATTCCACATCGACGGATCTTTGAAAATATTAATATTTAATTATAAGATAATTTTTAAAATTGAAATAAGTAAGCTTCCATTTTAGTTCTCTATGTATATATGTAAAAATATATTAGAATTTTCTGGACTAATTTAAAGATATACAAAATTGAACATTTCAAATCTTTAATATTAAAATATTTACACGGCAAAGTTATTATACAATGGATAATATAATTGTTATATATAAATTTTTCTATGGTATAAACGAAAATTTAATAGAAACAATACCGATGAAAATCTTTCTCTAATTGTGTATGTAAATTTTTTTCATCTAATTTATTTTCTGTGTATGAGATCTATTCTTTTTGACGATATTACCAAAAATGTTACGTCAATGCGATTCTTAAATATGAATGACGAAATCACAAAATAAGCGACATAACACATCTATAGAATTCCTTAGAAACAGTTATGCTACCTTTCACATAAACAAGAAATAAACGTAAGTCCTAAGTAGAAATGTCTGCATTGAACAATTTACAACAGTTAATGATTTGTGTATCTGTGATATTCTCTATCAATGAGTTATTATTCTTGAAAAAAAAATACGTTTCGCTACGGTCATCACTAATAGGATATCTATCATTTAAAAATTCAAACACTTGATATTGTTATCGTTATCAATAAAGTTTTATTTAAAATATTGTAATGTTAACGTAAAAGTTTTATCTACGTATCATGATAGAAACGTCGAAACTGAGACGATACCATGCAACAAGTGACCAAGACACATCGTATTAGCGAATAGATGTTATAAACTTGAAGAGGCCAAAGACCGAGGGGCCACGTTAACAGTTTGAAGGGAGTCATCGCATATGCGACATCGTTTTTCCATCGTTCAGTTGCCATCAGGTAGACGTAATGACTGTAACTGATGCCAATAACTAATAATGTGCCCGGTACATCGACACAACGCAGGTATTACGATTCATTTTTTATTCAACTTGAAATATATACCCGCTTATCAACCCACCTTCACTTTCTTAACGCATTATCAGAAAGTGCAGAATATTATGCTTTTACGCCAAATTGTCTTTGGAGAATTTACGTAATCATTTCTTCGAAGTTGTTGCGAACACTGAAAAAACGACTATATCCTTTATTGCATGGAAAAACCGACAGACCGTTTACTTGAACAATTCACTACGTTATTCTCTGTGTAGAATGTTTTATTTCAGTTTCGTAATGTAGATGCAACGATGTTTATTGAATTTAATGAATTTTTCCGTTCAAAAGTGATATAACAGGTGAGTCTTTATATGTCTCTTTTTCATTTCATAAGTCAGAAAAGTAAAAAGCAAAAATTAAAATTTTCCAAGCTTTAACCAAATGTATTTATGTTTCTAACAATATTTATTGAACAAGCATAATTTGTAATACAGAAAAATAAGAAACGGAGATTTTCAAAACATTTTTGAAACTATCAAGGTCCACAATATAGAATTTACCTACTTTTAAACGAACGGGTACATTAGCACGAGCTATTATGAAATATACATCTCGCAGAATGTTTGTAGGCAAGTCGTACCACTTACTTAAATAAATGGCGTTAGAAATTGCTTGCGTTCTTGATGACAGAGTTTCTCCCATATAGCTGTATAAGAACAGCTGTATCATCACTATATTAATAGAGCTTATACTTCTCATGACAAGAACAAAATCACTATTTACCAACGATTCAATAAACATTAATCCTAAAAAATACCCGACATTTAACTATCTATTTTTGTAACAATTAGTTTTATTATTTTTTTTAAACAAATATTTGGACAAAAGGAGCATATTGCGATAAAGAATTATTAGAAAGAGAGAAATATAAGATATGTGCTTTAAATTTAAATTACCTATTAAACATATAAACAAAGCGTGGAGAATCAGCTGAGCAATCAAAATGATATCGAGTACAGAAACGATGTCTTTGGCTAGATTTAGAAGCAAACAGTGCCTCTCGATCAGTGTGACCATTTTACATCGTTTCCAATAACCATTCTCCTTTCTTTCGTGAAATTTCAGCAATTCTCGGTCGAGCACTTCCAATTGTCCACAGAGATGCATACAAATACCGAAGAGGAAAACATCGCTGCCAACATTCCCCGTGCATGTGCTGATCAGCTGAATAAATTGAAGAATACACATACTGAAGCAAACGATCTGACTATCGAATGGACAAATCATCTCTTGAGGTAGCTGCATTTCTTTCTCGGATTTTGCAGTTAATGTTACGTTTTGTGAAGGCATCGTCACAAAGGATAAAAGTGATTCAACTATTAACGGCATAATGACAAAATACGTGGAACCCATCTGAAAGAAGAAGACAAATCTGCCTAGATTAGTGTAACGAAACATGACTTGCCGATGATCCTGTTTTGTGATATACGTCCAGTCATTCGATGCATTGACGAGGATTTTCAACAAGTTGTCGCGATGCAACCGTATCACCGCTATCTTTACAATAGCCAAAGTCCCGCATGATGCTAGCATGAGGTGATCGATGACCATAATCAGAGTGACATTGTTGTGAAAACTAATGTCCACGCCTATATAAATTATCATCATAGTCTGTCAATATAAAATAAATATATAAAAGAATATAAGATTACTAAAAATAAAAATCGGAGCGTAAGTCGAATGTGAACTAAGAGTAATAGAAGTATCAATTAAACTTTTAGAAAGCATGAATTTTTTGGAACAGCGTTTAAAAAGTAAACACTCGCCGTTCCAATTTACACTTTCTAAAAATTTCATTGACACTTTTGTTACTCTGCCTTTACATTCGACTTACGCTCTGATTTTTATTTTTGCCAAGGAAAGAATATATTTTGTTAGAAAATTTTATTTGCTATATACGTATAAACAATAACTGCACAGAATTTATTATTATTCTATTTTAATTGCGAACCAGATGGATAAATCCAACCTCGTTGATTTTTTCCATCTGGTTCGTAGAAATTCGGTAAAGCATAACAAGGGATATGAGATACCCCACATGGAGAACCATATGTGGGATATCACACACCCCATGTTATACTTCACCATAGGTATAGTATACTAATTTAGTACGACTGGTAACGTCGCGATTCCGACTACACGCAATCATTATAGAAATTTTATACTATAAATACTGGGCAATTAATAACATACTTTGAGTATTAAAAGTATTGTTAATAGGACTTTTAATGCTGAAAATGTGTGATTAATTGGCCAGAATTAGTATTAAATTTCTATAAAGAGCAACTTGAGCGCAGTATTTTTTAAAAAATTATAGAAGTTCATATCTTGCTGAGGAGTGTATATGTATGTATATGTACATATATGTCAGTCTTATTTAATTTACCGAAAATTAAGAAAGATAAAATATTAAAATTCGTAATGAATTATTTCCCTGTAAGCACCAACTAGAAAAACATTAATGTTATAATTTCACACTCAACAATATAAATGTAATTTTACACATGTAGTAACACATATACGTTGTATATACCATTATACTATAATATATATAGTTATGTACCATTATAACATATAGTATAATGGTTATATTGTTGAGTATAAAATTATAAAATCATGATATCAATATTTTAGTATTTCAGTATTTACTGAGTTATATTTATTTATGTCACAGTCAAGGTGTTAATTCGAAATTGTAAGGGTATACACTTACTGTAATCTGTTGTAACGAATGTATACATTTACCATAAATAAATGTATACATTGACTAGTGAGTTAACACTTTGATTGTGATATATACAAAAGTTTATATTCAATCCTTATCTATAAAAAAAATTATTTTATATATATTTTGTTTATCTAAAAGAATGTAATATGCACTTCTCACCCGTTAGAATAAATTATATATTAATAAATGAAACGGTTTTATTTTTAACTTAATAACTTTTAATTAGATAATATTTAAATTTACCTGTGTGAGTATAAGAAGCAGCGCACGCAATTTTGCAAAGTTTCTACCATGATCTAAAGGCCACGAACCGAGCGGCCACATTATTCGCTTATACATAGAAAATTCGCGAGACATTTCTTTGTTCCATGTTTTGCATGATGCCATCCTCGCATGTTAAGGATTACGATGTCATCGAACGTAAGCACTAGCTAACGCAACTTATGCATTCATTCATTATTGATTGGACACATTTCATTATGCACCCCGATGTTGAACGTTCCTGTGGCCTTGCACATTTGCAGCCATCATGCATGGCAGAAATGACTATATGTTATATATAATTCGGAAAAACCTATTTCAAATACGTGTCATTGGTCTAACAGCTTAATGATAAAGCACATGTCAATTTCTCATGAGACCTTATCCCCGTTTATATCTCACTGAAACTTTATCACGAAAAAATAAGTTTCTGCTTTATATCATCTCGAAATTTGTGACTAGAGAATGTTGAAGATCCAAGAGAAGTATATTTGCAAAGATAAATTTATGAAGATAGCAGAAAAGTAAGTAATTCTTTGTATTAAAAATTCCTTTCTCAATTTTAATGTAAAATTTAATTAAAGTAAGTTAATTTATAATTATAATTAGACTCTTTGTTTAAAGAATATCATTACAAAATATTCAAAATGTTACACTAATAAAAAGATATTTTTTTAGTGTCTGATAATATATTTAAGTCTATTGCAATATTCTCATATTTTATCAATTGTTTTAAGGAGATAACAAAAACACATTCTTACTATATAAGAGTTAAACTTTAGAAAAGAGATGTTACTTTTTATAAAAAATGTATACATGATATATGATTAGAATTAGTTGTAATATTTAAAAAAAGACTGTGTTTTCTAAATATGTGTATATTTTTAATATTATATTATA
This sequence comes from Mycetomoellerius zeteki, assembly GCF_001594055.1. NCBI lineage: Eukaryota > Metazoa > Arthropoda > Insecta > Hymenoptera > Formicidae > Mycetomoellerius > Mycetomoellerius zeteki. The sequence continues at coordinate 26,023 of NW_017257871.1, read as the reverse complement.
CATGAAAATAAATTGGTTTGGCACAATTGACGTTTGCGCTTTATAATTATGATCAACAATTTTATTAAAATAATGTTCTAATTAAATTTATCTTTCTTTATTGATTTCTGTCTTATTGAATTTTAAGCCGATTTAGAGTTTCTGTAGAATTTTTTTATTTTACATTTAATATTTTATATTTCTACCATTACTCGAAGTACAGACAGATACGTAATAGAAGCTTTTAGGATGCTCATGTAGGTTGATAAATTTACCACAATAAAATGTCCAGCTCGCAATGTGACTCGCAATGGGAGATTCTGACCGCATTATGATGAAAATTAAGTTTCTTGTCAGTTTTGTAGGAAAGTCATACCAGGTAGTTTGATAAATACAAAGTCCTACTTTTTCCATCTGAGAGTTTAGGTAATCTCCGATAAAACTATATAGTATTAATTGTGATAGTAAAGCGCTCTGTACCATTATACTTTTTGTTGCCATAGCAGTGTCGTTGTCTTTCAATGCTAGAATAACCTGAAAAAGAAATTACTTGTTTAATAAATCCTTATAACATAATTCTATATTTCACGAAACAACAAATTATGTAATAATCACTCATTATGCATAATTGTAAACTGATAATAGATAATTGAATTAGTAAAATAAAACTAATTGTATCAGCAAGTTCTATGGCCAATCTTATCAAAAAGTTGTGGCTTTTAATTAGCGTGAGGAAACGTTTATAAACTTGCGGTCTCGTAACATTAAAATCGATAAACTTGGCTTTGAAAACTTCCACTTGACTGCAAATGTGCAGCGTAATGTTGAAAAACAAAGAGTCGTTACCTTAATAGAAAATTAATTGATACGATGCTGTAATATTATATTAATGTACAAATTGATATATGGATATTCAATACTGCTAATATTTAAAAAATATTATTTATATGGTTATCTAAGGAATTAAATTAAAATTTAAATAATTAAATTAAAATATAAGGAATAAAATTAATTATATTCAAATAGCCAATAATTTTTTTATTTTAGCTGTTTACATTTATATAATTGTACATTCTTAGTTTTATGTATTGTGTGCTACATCTTTATAAACATATTTTTAAATCTTTATAATATATATTTTATTTACTTGCGTACATAATATATATAATATTTATATCCACACTAGAAGAGTATAGGAGAGATTTTTATAAGTTTTACGACGAGAACTGCTCAGATTCGGTAAGATCTGACGCGTAACATCTGCTCATACCTTAAGAGATCTGATGTAATCAGATAATTTCCGATTAGATCGGAA
>NW_017257871.1:9540-24563 GCF_001594055.1 Mycetomoellerius zeteki | reverse complement strand
CGGAAGAGATCTGATTGGATCTGCTATTTTATACTGACCAACAGCAATGGTCAGATCTAGTGAGATCGGATTATAGCTTAGCATGGCTGGCCGGATTTGATCAGTTCTGGTCATGCAGATCTAACAAAATAAAGTTGTATCCAATCAGATTTGACTCTAACTAAATTTCATATTTCATTGTATCTCATTTTATCGAATCATACATGATTAGATCTCTTTCATTTTTTCCCGGGATCATAAATTACGTAATTTATTTTTGTACCGTACCCAGATAGCAAAGTTTGTCATTTTGACGTCGAATTTAAGTCATGTTTGTACAAATGACGTCAAGTGACTAAAAAGTGACCATAGGTTTTATTAGACATCATTTTGTGACGTCAGTATAATGTCATTTCATCATCAAATAATCGTTCAGAGCAGAACTGTAATTGTTAGTCAAATTCTTTGCGTGAATGCGAAACCATACTATCTTCAATATATCAAGTATTCCGCAACAGAGTAACTTAAGGCTGTCTACGTTCTGCTCAGCGTTATTTCAGTCCGATAGAAGGCAATATCAGCATTAGTCTCTATTGATATGCATGAATTTATATTTTATATAAAGCTTTATGTGTTTGAAAAAGATGTGCCTGCATTCTACTTTTATGAATTTTTATTAATATTAATTACAAATAACAGTTACAAACTAATACAAATATAGCTACAATATTTTGTCAATGTATAAAACATAAAAAGTTACAATATAAACCAATCTGGTTTAAAGATACAGAATGGTATATAATTATATGTTTAAAGATTTAATGTTATCTGCGCGAAAAAAGAATGAGATTTTCCTGAAATATTTAAAAACTTAGATATAAAAAACTAAAAATAGTTTTGTTGAATCATCAAAATAATTATGCAGAAAACTCAATGATGTGCAACGCTGCAAAAAATTTTGACATTCCAGCAATTAGCTTAAGCATCTTATATAATTATTTTGAGCGTTTTATGTAGTTTAGTCCAACAAAAGTATTTTCAGATCTAAATTTTTAGATATTTTCAGCAAAACTTTTCTTTCCATGTGTATATCTTTCAAGGTTTTTTTCACTCAGATAGGACTATTCCTTTGATCTAAAAAAATAATTCAACTACATATCTTCCTACACAGCACATGAATGTCCTCAGGACGTCCATAGAACGTCTCGTTCGGACGTTCAACGTCCAGATGACATACTAATGATGTCCTGATGACGTTTGGCGGACATCTTTTGTAGGCGTACAATGTATCGCCTTTAGACGTTCAATGAATGTTATTACGACATAAAATAGATTTTTTATGGATATTGTTTGGACATATCCCAATGAGAAATCATAATTGAGTAAATATCGAATCGACATCGAATCGATGTCGATTCCATTATCATTCTCTGGGTATTGCGCACTGTGCGATTACGAATTTGTTTAGTAAAAAATGACATTTGTCATTAAAAATAGTGTTATTCATAATCATATTCTCAAGTAATGCTTTGTAATATAAAAACAGCATTGAAACACAGAAATATTAATTTACGATTTTTATAATAGAATATCATTTTTTACTAAACAAGTTTCTAATCGCACATACGATCAAAAAATTACACAGATATTTTTTTACAAGCAGTAGCTATTATTATTATTATAATTGCTTAAATTGAAAAATTGTATTTTAAGAAAATGTAATTGTATTAATTAATTATTATTTAGTATTAATATAATGACCGTGATTATGTAATTATTATAAAAATAAAATTAATTAATTACTTAATACTGAATTAATTTTATATACATATTTTATACTGTTATTATGATTGTATGTCAACATATCATTATATTGACAATTCAATATTGACAATAATTGTAATAATAATAATAATAATAATGATTATGATAAAAATAATATTCAACGCTTATATGGACATATATAGCGGACATTCCCGGGACATACAACAGACGTTCTCTAGACATTTAATTGATTATCCTTACGGCATCTTCCAAATGTCTTATTTAAAGTAAAGAACATCATGACTCGAATTTCAAATGTATGTTCATAATGTATATCAGAAATATATTAAACATACGTAATATTGAATTTTGTGATCTAGTCCCGAATATGTTTTTCGGATGTCTTATAGACATCCTATCGCAGTTACGTTAAAAGCAGAACGCCCTGCGACATCCTATGGATGTTCAGGACATAACCAGGACTTTTGAGACATACAGAGGACGTCCAAAAGACGTCCATGTGTTGTGTGAGTCGTTAACTATTGCGAAAATAATACAGGACTTTTTGACTTAGTTTAGTCCGGTCTACTTACACATGAAATATTTAGCGGTCCTTCTGGGGCATTATGTATATCGGAGAAAATAATATATCAATAAATAAGACAATTTCACTTTTAATTAAATAACTTTCGCCTGCATAACTTTATCATTTATATTATCAAAAACAACAATTTAGATAATTGTTAAACATATTTTGATGATTAGATTTATTTGCGCGCTATAAAAAAACAGCGCGCAATTTTACAAAGTTTCACGATCGAACTGCCATGAATCGAGTAGCCAACATTACTGGCTAGAGAGGAAATTTGTGCAATATTTTTTATTCTACGGTTTGCGTGACGTTATACACCGTATACTTTAAGGGTTACGGTGTCATCGAACGTAAGCACCAGCTAACGCAGTTCATACTTTCATTCGTTACTTATCGATCGAAACGCATTTCGCTATGCACCCGACGTTGAATATTCCTGTAGCCTTACGAATTTGTAACCATCGCACATGGCAGGAAGTAATATGGCTATTCGTCATATGTAATTCGTAAGAACCTAACTCTAATACGTGTTATTGATCTAATAGCTTAATGATAAAGCATATGTCAGTTTCTCATATAAAGTCCCTTTGACCCTTGTACAAGGGCAGTGGGACAAAGTACTATTTTTTTTTCAAAATTTTTAATGCTCCTTAATATTTAACTTATTAATATGCACATAGATATAATTTATATTTCCAAAAATTTGGACTATCATTTTATATGATATCTTCTAGTCATATTTTCATCAATTATGAATATACTTTTAGTTATAAACAAATTCAAACAAAAAAGTCCAAGGATGGGAAAGTTACTTTGTAAAAGTAATTAATTACAGTTACAGTCTTTTTCTCTTAAAAAATAATTAATTACCATCACAAGTTATTGATTCTGAAAAGTAATTTGTTACAGTTACAGTTACTGAAAAAGTAACTTTCAATTACTTTTAAGTTACTTTTAAGTATTTTTATTTCCTTAGAATTTTTAGCAAAACATCACGAGTAACATCGACATCATTAAGGCTGCGTTCAAAAACATTACCAGACTGCCTTCGTATATCGTTTTACCCTTGTTGTTCACTTAAACAAGAATGGGTCATCTGAGTAACGCAACCTAGGACAATTGAAGAAAAAGACTTTGAAGAAAACTAAAGAAAAACAACCACTCAGTGATCAGGTACATTTAGTACTACAACTGTTCACTGAGCGCTCTTGCATTTAATTGTGGTGTATTCCATTAGATCTAAAAATATAGACCAAACAGATACAAGAGTTTAATGAGTGCTTTATAGTTAAATTTCTTTCTTCTAATTGTAATCAATGAAATGTTTCGAAACATTTGTAGCGCCAAGTGGACACTACCGCACTCTAAATTGACAAATAATTTGAAATGTATAAAGTAACTATAAAAAAAAACTATTAAATTAGTTACTTAAAAGGTGTAACTAATAAGTTACGGATGGAAAAAAGTTACGAAGTTAAGTTACAGTTTCTGAAAAAAGGTAACTCTAACTGTAACTTCGTTACAAGTTACGAGTTACTTCCCATCCCTGCAAAAAACGCAATTTAAATAAAAATATTGTTTATATTACATAATTTCAGTATTGGCAGTATACCGAAACATGGCTTTACTTTCATGATGAGAATCCTATTTTGGAGACTCGACTTAAAAAAAAATTATTTTACTATAATACTGGTGAAAGATCACATAATACTGCGTCTTTTATGCGTCGTCTACAATACACGGAGTAAGAATAAGAAATTGATCAATAACAGTCGAATATAAGAAAAATAATCGACTGTGATTGGTCAATTTCTTACATTTACTTCTTATTCCGTGTATTGTAGATGATTGATGAGTGCATTAATTTACCCTTTATGATTCTTATTTACGAGAAAATAAACTCAGTTCTCCATGTCTCCATCTATTGGCAGTATCTATTACATGGACACTATTCAGGGAAGTAAAGAATATACTATATATACCTAATAATATATAATATTATATCTAATAATGAAATAATGATGAAATAATGCCTTGAAGACGAGCTCCAAAATAAAGGTGAATAAAGTGTTTTGATCGACAGTATAATTTTGTCAAAAATGTAAAAAGTGAAATTAAAATTTTTATCAAATATATATACACTATACATATATATATTCTAATCCATATATAATTATACTATACATATATATATAATAATACATATATACTAATACATATATAACCTAACAATATATTTCCTAACAATATTTATTAAACAACCATAACTTGTAATACAGAAAAATAAGAAACGGAGATTTTCAAAACATTTTTGAAACTATCAAGGTCCATAATATAGAATTTACCAACATTTATACGAACGGGTACATTAGCACGAGCTATTATGAAACATACATCTCGCAGAATATTTGTAGGCAAGTCGTACCACTTACTTAAATAAATGGCATGAGAAATTGCTTGCGTTCTTGATGACAGAGTTTCTCCCATATAGCTGTATAAGAACAGCTGTATCATCACTATATTAATAGAGCTTATACTTCTCATGACAAGAACAAAATCACTATTTATCAACGATTCAATAAACATTAATCCTAAAAAATACCCGATATATAACTATCTATTTTTGTATTCAACAATCAATTTTATTATTCTTTTTTAAACAAATATTTGAACATAAGGTGAGCATATTGTGATAAAGAATTATTGGAAAGACAGAAATATAGGATGTGTGCTTTAAATTTAAATTACCTATTAAACATATAAACATAGCGTGGAGAATCAGCTGAGCAATCAAAATGATATCAAGTACAGCAACGATGTCTTTGGCTAGATTCAGAAGCAAACAGTGCCTCTCGATCAGTGTGATCATTTTACTTCGTTTCCAATAACCATTCTTCTTTCTTTCGTGAAACTGCAGCAATTCTTGGCCGAGCACTTCCAATTGTCCACAAAGATGCATGCAAACACCGAAGAAGAAAACATCACTGCCAACATACCCCGCGCATGTGCTGATCAGCTGAATAGATTGAAGAATACACATACTGAAGCAAACGATCTGATCATCGAACGGACAGATCATCTCTAGAGGTAGCTGCATTGCTCGCATCTCTTTCTCGGATTTTGCAGTTAATGTTACGTTTTCTGAAGGCATCGTCGCAAAGGATAAAAGTGATTCAACTATCAACGGCATAATGGCAAAATACGAGAAACCAATTTGAAAGAAAAAGACAAATCTGCCTAAGTTGGTGTAGCGAAACATGACTTGTCGATGATCCTGTTTTGTGATATACGTCCAGTCATTCGATGCATTAACAAGGTTTTTTAACAAATTGTCGCGATGCAACCGTATCATCGCTATCCTTACGATAGTCAAAGTCGCGCATGACCCTAATATGAAATGATCGATGACCATAACCAAAGTGACATTGCTGTGAAAACTAATGTCCACGCCTATATAAACTATCATCGTAGTCTGTCAATATAAAATAAATATATGAAAGAATATAAGATTACTGAAAATAAAAATCGGAGCGTAAGTCGAATGTGAACTAAGAGTAATAGAAGTATCAATTAAACTTTTAGAAAGCATGAATTTTTTGGAACAGCGTTTAAAAAGTAAACAATCGCTGTTTCAATTTACACTTTCTAAAAATTTCGTTGACACTTTTCTTACTCTGCCTTTACATTCGACTTACGCTCTGATTTTTATTTTTGCCAAGGAAAGAATATATTTTATTAGAAAATTTTATTTGTTGTATACGTATAAACAATAACGGCACAGAATTTATTATTATTCTATTTTAATCTTACGCGAGCCAGATGGATAAAGTCCAACCTCGTTGATTTTTTCCATCTGGTTCGTAGAAATTCGGTAAAGTATAACAAGGGATATGAGATACCCCACATGGAGAACCATATGTAGGATATCACACACCCCATGTTATACTTCACCATAAGTAGGTATGTGTATGTATGTATATACACACACACACATAGATAGGGCTGACGTATATATGTATATGTCAGCCCTATCTAATTTATCGAAAATTAAGAAAGATGTTAAAACTCATAAAAACATTATTTCCCACTAAGCACCAACTAAAAATAATATAGCATTAGTGCTATAATTTCACACTCAACAATGTAAATGTAATGTAACACATATAGTATAATGATTACATTGTGAATATAAAATTATAAGATTATGACGTTAATATTTCTGTATTTACTGAGTTATATTTATTTATGTCACAATCAACGCGTTAATTCGAAAATATACAGTAAATGTATACACTTACTGTAATCTACTATAATAAATGTATACATTTTTACCATAAATAAGTTTACATTGACTAGTGAGTTAATTAACACTTTGATTGTGACATATACAAAAGTTTATATTTAATCCTTATTTATCAAAAAAACCTTTTTATATATTTTATTTATCTAAAAGAATGTAATATGCATTTCGCGCGATAGAATAAATTATATATTAATAAATAAAACGGTTTTATTTTTAACTAAATAACTTTCAATTAGATAATATTTAAATTTACCTGTGTGAGTATAAGAAGCAGCGCACGCAATTTTGCAAAGTTTCTACCATGATCTAAAGGCCATGAACCGAGCGGCCACATTACTCGCTTATACAGAGAAAATTCGCGAGACATTTCTTTGTTCCATGTTTTGCATGATGCCATCCTCGCATGTTAAGGATTACGATGTCATCGAACGTAAGCACTAGCTAACGCAGCTTATGCATTCATTCATTATTGATTGGAGCATATTTCACTATGCACCCCGATGTTGAACGTTCCTGTGGCCTTGCACATTTGCAGCCATCACGCATGGCAGAAATGACTATTCATTGTATGTAATTTGGAAAAACTTAGCTCAAATACGTGTCATTGGTCTAACAGTTTAATGATAAAGCACATGTCAATTTCTCATATTATAGGTCAGGGAACTTACCCCGTCTTACTGCGAAACTTTATCACGAAGAAATAAATTTTTACTTTATATCATCTCGAAATTTGTGACTAGAGAATGTATTGAAGATCCGAAAGAAGTATATCTGCAAAGATAAATTTACGAAGATAACAGAAAATCATAAGTAATTCTTTGTATTAAAAATTCTTTTCTCAATTTTGATGTAAGATTTAATTGAAATAAGTTGATTTACAAGCATAATTAAACTTTTTGTTTAAAGAATATTATTACAAAATATTCAAAATGTTATACTCATAAAAAGATATTTTTTAGTCTTATAATATTATTTTTATAATAATAATGAGACTTCATTGGTTTAAAGTATAAAATGTTTGAAAAGGCATAATTATACTACAAATATAGAGAATCCAATGTATACAAACATACATTGAAGGTACCTCTTATTTTCAGTTTTACGTAAAAATGAATTTTTAGTGCAAAAATAAAAATAAGAGGAATAATCTTCAATGGCCTTGATCTTGACAAATGTTATCCAGGACATGATCCTGAACAACATTCAAGAGATTTTAACCGTCGGTCGGATAATTTGCATAATGCTAATGCCGACTGTACTGTAACTTTCGAGCCTTATAACTCGAAAAATACTTAATGAAAAAATATTTTATTATAGTGTTTTGAAAAGACCTCGAGGTAAGCTACAAGAAAATGTAATAAAAATGGGGGGTTCCATTTAAAAAATTCGATGTAGCCTTGCTCTCACTTTGACAACGTTACCCAGATCAACAAATGGTACCATCTTATGCTCTCCTCAAAGTCGTAAAACTTTTGTCTGAACATATTAGTCATTTGACACACACTTTTAGAGATAATAGCTTGTAACACTTTATATGGGCCATCCTGTATAATTAGAAGTATATAACTAGAAAAATTATATTAGAAATATGCAATTAATATTTTATATAATATCAATTAATTATTGTCCGAAATTGATTATACGAGTTTTCATCAAACGTCGATTTTTTTTCTTTATCTAGATTTAGAACGTTCTAAATCGCTTGAAAATATCAATACTTGTCTAGGCATTGAACGATGTTTTTATTTCAAGTTCTTCAGTAAAAGAAATTCACAAGATGAACGCTCGCAACATCAAGCTAGAGTCGTTCGACGAAAACAGCTGATCGGCCGCTAGCACGACTTTTATATCAGCTGATCATTTGCGAGAAGTGCAAGATAATAGACAAAAGACAACAAATAAACGACTGTTTAACCGTTTAGCTGATCGAATGTTTTAATTTATTATCGGGGATTGGAAAACTCAGAAATATTCTTGAACAAGGGAGGAATAAAACTTCGAGCATATAATTCGCGCTCCTGGAAATACTTGATAATAGTCGTCCGTGCTAATCAGGCTGTGATTAATTCATGTTCACAACGCTCGTGAGTATCATTTTATCTTGTTTAACATTTGATTAACAACAAAAATTTCAAAAATAGTCTCATCATCGCATTTCTTTATCAAGTCTTCTTTTCAATGCTCGCTTTTCAATCGCGCTGTCGACATTGCTTTGATTGTCGCATTATAAGTATGCATTCACGATTAAAACTGTAAATAGCCATATATCTTATAAAAACGATTTTTTGTCAAACGCATATCAGTCTTCTGTTTTTTTTTTTTTAATCAATGTGTGCATCCACTGATTTGTCGATCCCACAATGTGAACGTTTCCGTCTTTAACCTTTAGACTGTCATTTTTTCGTAGAGTTAACAAAAACACACTGTTACTATGTAAAAGTGAAACTTCAGGAAAGGGATATTACTTTTTATAAAAAAAATATCGACATGATATATGATTAGAATTAGTTGTAATATATAAAAAAAGACTGTGTTTTTCTAAATATGTGTATATTTTTAATATTATACATGAAAATAAATTGGTTTGGCACAATTGACGTTTGCGCTTTATGATTATGATCAACAATTTTATTAAAATAATGTTCTAATTAAATTCATCTTTCTTTACTGATTTCTGTCTTACCAAATCTTAAGCCGATTTAGAGTTTCTGTAGAATTCTTTTATTTTACATTTAATATTTTATATTTCTACCATTACTCGAAGTACAGACAGATACGTAATAGAAGCTTTTAGGATGCTCATGTAGGTTGATAAATTTACCACAATAAAATGTCCAGCTCGCAATGTGACGGGAGATTCTGACCGCATTATGATGAAAATTAAGTTTCTTGTCAGTTTTGTGGGAAAATCATACCAGGTATTTTGATAAATACAAAGTCCTACTTCTTCCATCTGAGATTTTAGGTAGTCCCCGACAAAACTATATAGCGTTAATTGTGACAGAAAAGTACTCTGCACCATTATACTTTTTGCTGCCATAGCAGTATCGTTGTATTTCAATGCTAGAATAAATTGAAAACCTGAAAAAAAAATTACTTGTTTAGTAGATCCTTATAACGTAATTCTATATTTTACGAAACAACAAATGATGTAATAATCACCCATTATGCATAATTGTAAACTGATAATAGATAATTGAATTAGTAAAATAAAACTAATTGTATCAGCAAGTTCTCTGGCCAATCTTATCAAATAGCTGTGTCTTTTAATTAGCGTAAGGAAACGTTTATAAACTTGCGGCTTCGTAACATCAAAATCGATAAACTTGGCTTTCAAAACTTCCACTTGACCGCAAATGTGTAGCGTAATGTTGAAAAACAAAGAGTCGTTACCTTAATAGAAAATTAATTGATACGATGCTGTAATATTAATATACAGATTGATATATGAATATTCAATACTGCTATTATTGAAAACATATTATTTATATAGTTATCTATAAAATTAAATTAAAATATGTTACATTAAAATAGCCAATAATTTTTTTTATATTTATATTTTTTACATTTATAGTTTTTTACATTTATATAATTGTACATTCTTAGTTTTATGTATTGTATGCTACATCTTTATAAACATATTTTTAAATCTTTATAATATGTATTTTATTTACTTGCGTACATAATATATATAATATTTATATCCACATTAGAAAAGTATAACCTTAATTTTTTATGATAAGCCTTTTCAAGCTGGTAGTATTGAAACAATATTACCAAACTGGTAATGTTGAAACAATTTATATCTATTATTTTTTATTTAATTTAAATAAAATCTGTTGATTCTGTTGATTCTGCTATTATTTATATTATCAAAAAACTGATTGGTCTTTCATGCATTTAAGATTATTTAAATGAAGATAATCATCATAAAATAATGTCAATTTTCGTATTGTAATGATATCGTTTATAACAAACAAAAAGGCACAATATACATTATAAAAATTTTTTTTAAATTCCAATGTACGGAAGTATATAATTTTACGTTTATAAAATTTTCTAAATATTACATCACACAAAAAATAAATGAAAATATCAAACAGCAAATATTACCATGGTTAGTAGTACTTGTTAGAGTAAGCGAGATAGCTTCGATGAGACATAAGATTGTATGCATGTTTGTTGGAGCATTGAAGTACTCCAAAGCGCATCTTGATGGTACCGTATATCGTAATATGGTCTCGCTCGTTACATTTATTTTATTATTATCATTACCCAAAAAAGGTATTATTGTGTATAATAAACAACTAAAGTAAGAAAAACACATTAGGAAACAGCAGAGAATCCTTCCCGTAGAAGCATGTTTTCGCATAATGGCCCGATGTTTTGCGTTTTTAATCATGAAATAATCATTCAGAGCAGAGCTGTAATTGTTAGTCAAATTCCTTGCGTGAATGCGAAACCATACTGTCTTCAGTATACCAAGTATTCCGCAACAGAGTAACATAAGGCTGTCTACGTTCTGCTCGGCGTTATTGCAGTCCGTGAAGAGTTCGATGGAAGGCAATATCACCATTAGGCTCTGTTGATATATATAAATTTATATTTTATATAAAGCTTTATGTGTTTAAAAAAGATATGTCTGCATTCTACTTTGATGAATCTTTATTAATATTAACTATAAATAACAGTTAGAAACTAATATAAATATAGCTACAATATTTTGTCTATGTATAAAGTATAAAAAAATGTTAGAATATAAACCATCCTGATTTAAAGATACAGAATAATATATAATTATATGTTTAAAGATTTAATGTTATCTCTCTTCTGCGCGAAAAGAATGAGATTTTCCTAAAATATTTAAAAACTTAGATAAAAAACTAAAAATAATTTTGTTGAATCATCAAAATAATTATACACGAAACTCAATGACGTGCAACGTTGCAAAAAATTTTGACATTCGAGCAATTAGCTTGAACATCTTATATAACTATTTTGAGCGTTTTATGTATTTTAGTCGAACAAAAGTATTTTCAAATCTAAATTTTTAGATATTTCAGCAAAACTTTTCTTTCGATATGTATATCTTTCAAAGTTTTCTTCACTCAGATAGTACTATTCCCTTGATCTAAGAGTATAATTCAATCAACGCGAAGAAAACTTCCAACAATTGCAATATAAACATTCTGTTAAACACGATCAGTGAGAATTTGCTTGCCATTCTGTATTCGTTTAATTTGTCTTTCTTACGATTCGAGAAATACACTATATAGAATATATGTAGAATGTATTATGAATAAATTAGAATACTATAATATTATTACGGATGAATGAGTAACAACAGATATGAAGATTTTAAGAAAAATGAATTTTGTTTGTCAAAACTTCCAAGGGCTTACGATCGTGCTCATTCACGGCCCACTCACGTTATTTCTAGAAAGAAATATTTCACTATTTACGTTGTCAACGAGACATCTATGTTTGTCCAAGAGTACAGGAGGAGTCAAGCACTTGGTATTGCCATTGCGAAGTTTTGTTTAGAACGATGTGATGTGGGAGATGTTTTACGTATATGTCCTCGGACTATCACGCGACAAGGTTCACTGACATGGAAAAAGATGCATACCACGCAACAGGTGGCAAAGATGCATCGTAAGAGCGAATAGATGTTATAAACTTGAAGTGGCCAAACGCCGATGGGCCACGTTAGCAATTTGAAGGGGGTCATTGCGTACGAGACATCGTCTTTCCATCGTATATTCGTCATCGGGACGAAGTAATAACTGTAACTGATGTCAATGACTGATGATTCGCTTCGTACATAGATGTAATGCCTCTATTTCGATTCATTTTTTATTCAGCTGGAGACATATACCTGCTCATCATTCTGCCTCTACGCTCTTAGAGTAAAACGTAGAGAATTAGGCTTTCGTGCAAAATTTCCATTGTTGCGCAAGAATTTATATAGTATGACGAAGTTTTCTAAGTTATCCTTCATCGAATAACTACCATTTTTATTGCACGAACTGTTAGCTGTATATATATATATATGTTTTCTTTTGTGTAAGTTCTAATTGTCCTATATCTTATTTCAACTTAATATCCTTTTAATTGAATAGTAGAAATTTAATCTATCCAAAAATGAAAATACACACATTGTGCAAATGATTAATTTTTTAAATTTTTATTCTCATAAATACTACTTACTATCTATAGGATAGCTATTTGATAAAGGGTTGTGCATTATGAGCATGTAATTCAATACGTCAAATATTTTCTATTCTCTTAATTTGGATGTATTAAGCTATTTAGTAATAAGCTATAGTACATGTACATGTATTAATAATATATAACATAGATTAATTTGGTACAGATGATTGTGGTAGTTAGAACCAATAACTTTATTAAGACCGCATTTCAATACACCCTTTCTTTTATGCATTCAAATCACTATTAAACTCTAATGATATGTATAAATCGTACATTTTCTTTTATATAAAGCTGTGTGTGTTTAAAAAAAATATGTTTAAGTTCTACTTTCATAAGTCTGACTACGATAAGTTCTAACTATAAATATAAATATATATTTATAGTTTCTAGAACTGCTATATTTTTTAATTGTATACATTATATTTCACACCTTTACCATTACACGAAGTACAGATAGATATGAAAGAGATGTTTTCAGGATGCTCACGTAAGTTACCAAATTTACTATGATAAAATTTCCAGCTTGTAAAGTGACGGGGGAATCTGAACACATAATAATGAATATCATATGTCTCGTTAGCTTTGCAGGAAAATTGTACCAACTGCTTTGATAAATAGAAAGCCCTATTTCCTCCATTTCGGATTTTAAATAATCGCCAATAACACTATATAAAGTTAACTGTGTTATAAAAGTACTTTGTACCATTATATTTTTTGTAATTAAAACAACGTTGTTTTCACCTAGTTGTAAAATAAGTTGAAATCCTAAAAAAAATATTTGTTTTTTAATATAAATTTATATATCACATAATATGATTTGCAAAATAATTATAAGTAATATATCATTCACACACCCATTATGCACAAAAGAATACTGATAATAAATAATTCTATCAACAAAACGAAACTAATCATTTCGGCAAGTTCTCTGGCCAGTTTTATTAAGTATTTATGCCTTTCAATTAGTACGTTGAAACGATCGTAGATATGCGGCTCTTTGACATCAAAATCAAGGAAATTGGCTCTCAGAATTTTCATTTGACCGCAAATGTGCAATGTAGCATTCAGAAACAAAGCGTCGTTACCTTTCAATCATCAAAAGTAATAATACAAACTATACTGATATATTTCTTCATACAGAACTGTATTGATACATTCTTATTATTGCAATTAAAACGGCGTAAAGAAATATATACATATTTATGTATATATAATGTATAAATTATGAATGTTATATATACAATGTGTTCCGAAATTCGAGGACAATATTATTACAGCGTGAAATTTCGTGAAAAATTAAGTAATGAAAGTGCATTCCATTTTTTTTTCGCAAAACAGTTTTTTAAGTATAAATGTTTAAAGTTTGGCTAATCCTAAACGTTGGTTAAAAAGTCATTCGTCCAAAGTGTTCGGACAGTGGCTACGTTTACACCATGAATTTAGGCCGCCTATACCCTAAATTCGATCTAAATTATTTAGGTCCCTCACTGTAAACATTTGAGAGATGACCTGACCTGGCTGTAAGTCAGGTTTCGGTTTTCGATGACCTGATTTGAAATAGGCCGCCTATAATGTGAAATAAGTCGACTTACCATCATTTGTTAATCTCAAATTGACATATGTCATGTCGTTGCTTATGGACATATATCATATCTCAAAATAAAAACTTTTTAAATGTTTAAAAAATCGCATTCGAAGGAGTTCGTATTCAGGCCGCTTACGGTGTAAATGGTAGGTGCCTAGACTTATTTTGGGTCGCATTATAGGTCGCGTATAGAGGTTTGTTCACGTCACATGCTCCAACATGTTCCAATATGCTCCTACCATAATTTTTACTCACTCCAACACACTTGATAAAGTGAGTAGGAGCTATGTAGGAGCGTGTTGGAGCATCTTGGAGTTTGCGACGCGAACAAACCTTAGGTCTTTCGGTGTAAACGTAGCCAATGTTCGAAGTGTGCGACATCTATTGCACGCACGTCACACGGACGAATGACCTTTTAATCAACGTAGAATTAACCAAACTTCAAACATTTATACTTAAAAATCTACTGTGCGGAAAAAATGGTATGCACTTTCATTACTTAATTCTTTCATGCTTTTTAAGTTTCACGCTGTAATAATATTGTCCTTGAATTTTGGGACACTCTGTATATATATATATATAATATT
>NW_017257871.1:0-9285 GCF_001594055.1 Mycetomoellerius zeteki | reverse complement strand
AAGAAGTTTATTCTTCGCCTATTCAATCAGAGCAACATTTGAGAAATCGTATCGTAGCTGCAGCGAACAGAATATCGCAAGAACAGTGCCTGGCTGCTACAAGAGCCGTGTTTGACAGATGCAATGCTTGTATTGCTGCAAGAGGTGCACATTTCGAACAAAATCTTCATTAAAAAGTTTATAAATAAAATAATTAAAATAATAAATTAAATATATTTTTTTCTTTTTTCGTGATTTCCTGCGAAACAAAGCAAAAAGGAGCATATGTCTATAGGACTTTTTTTCTTAGTTTTTTACTCCTCTACACGCTCCCGAAGTTTTGCCATTTAATTTGGAAACACCCTGTATATATAAATTGTATATTGTATATACAAGAATAAATAATTTTGTATTATTTTTATATCTATTTAATATAAATAAAGCAAAACTTTTACATCTTAAGCATGTTGTCTATATTTGGCAGACAATGAAATGATTTTTATTAATAAACATAATAAAAATTTTTTATGCATAGCGGAATACATTTTTATACGTATACGTACATATGTTTCAAAATAAAAATTGCTATAACCTTTAAAGTGACAAAAAAAAATACCGTTAAATAATAATTTAACAGTACCTTGATTTGCAATACTTGCTAGTATTAATGCAATAACATCGATGACGCAGAAAATTTTGTGCATTCTCACAGGTGCATTTAAGTATCTCATAAAGCATTTCGATGGTACTGGATATTCTAGCATAGTATCCTTTGTTATGTTGACATGCTTGTATTCATTCAGAATAGCGTTTAGTCCATACATTATGGAACTAAAACAACCGAAGCCCAAAACTAAACAACAGAGGGTCCTTCCCATAAAAGCATGTTTCCTCATGATAGCACGCTCTTTTATGTTTTCAATTGTCAAATAATCCTCCATAACAGATCTATAATTTGTAGCCAAATTTTTTGCGTAAATGCGAAACCATATCGCCTTCAGCACACCAAGTATTGCGCAACAGATTAACATGAGACAATCTACGCTTGTCTCCGCGTCAGTGCAGCCCAAATAAACCTCGAAACTAGATTTGATAAGCATGAAGGCCTATTGACATATTTTTATATAATATAATATCTAATAGACATTAGTATACGTTATCTTCGAAGGATCGTGCGTCACTGATCATTGAGGCAGAATTCTCAAGATGCATACCGGACCAGAAATGCCTACGACATATCGTATCAGCGAATAAATATTATGAACTTGAAATGGCCAGATACCAATGGACCACGCTACCAATTTAAAAGGGGTTATCGCGTATGCGACATCGTCCTTCCATCGTTCACTAGCCATTGGGTTAAAGTAATGACTGTAACTGCTATCAATAACCGGTGATATGTTCGATAACGTCCATCTATGTTCCGGCTCTGCTCATTTTTTATTCATTTTGAAACCTATATTAGCCTACCTCTATGCTCTTAACATTATCGCAGAATATAGAGAACTGTGTTGCGCAAAATTTGCTTTATAAGAACTTATATGTTTTTTTTAGTCATCACACTTATCGAATGATTGCTTCCTGCTCTCGTATATGAATTGTCAAGAAAAGAACTTTATCTCTCGTACTATGTGCATTCTGAGTTTCGATCATATTATGTTTTATTTTGTCTTAGTTTCTTTATATCATTTTGAATATGAATGTTGTGGATTTACTTCTTCTGAACATGAAAATATTGTGCGGATTAATAGATTTTTTAATTCTAATAATAAAATTAATTTTATGTATATCTCAATAATTTTATATACTCTTTGATAAAATATCTGTGTCAAATAAAAAAAATTAATTTTAGACATAAATACATTTATAAGGTGATTTTTACAACTAAACTTTTCCATTCATAAAATTTTATCATGGAATATTAGCCTGTTTCTTAAGGAAATTCTAAATAATGATCTTTTCAAATAATTTGTTTGTTTGTAATATTTTTTTAAGAATATTAGTTTACATAGTACACAAATTAAAAAATTAATATCACTATATATATTGGCCTAAAATTTTGCACAGCTTTTTCTAAATAATGTGTGATATATGATACATAAGAGATATTATTTGTCGCGAGCATTATTTATCCTTTTTTAACATTTAATAAACAACAAGAATAAAATAATTTCATGAGCGTTGCGAGCGTCAAGTGGAATGCACCCTTAGTTACGGTAATTTTATCAATTAAGTTGATGAAGCAGTTGGCTGGACAAGCCAACTCTTACTGATTCCACGTCAAGCGTGGAAATTCTCGAAGAATTTCCACCTCCTCCTCCTCTGCGCAACTGATTTTCTATTTATCCTGATGATACCTTCGACTCGGTGATTAACCGTTTCGATCGCACCACCGATCCTCTCCCGCAGGGCACCTACACCATCGGCCCTGACTATTTCGATCTCGAGGAAATCCGAGCTGCCATAGCCGGACAACCTCCTGGAACTCACATTCTAGTGTTCATTCCCAGTTCCCCCTTTCCTTATCTAGTCCCGATCGACCTTTTCAATGACCTCTTCCCTCCTTCCACTGTCATAATTAGAGAAATTCAATAAATCAACATGTATCGCCTCACCGCTCATATAGAAATATAGACTCACGCTCGTCCTATGTCAACATTCTCTAGCGGTACAAATGTTCTTATTCTTTTATAACCAGCCAGCGATTTTTGCAATCATTTATTGTAACATGTAGATAACCGAGTTTCATTTATTCTAACATGAATATAAAATTAATTTTTACATTAATCTATAGAAATAATTTATTACTTCTAAGCGCGTATAGTTAAACTGTAATTTATGTTTAGCAATAAATTAGAACATTGTTAAGATGATTGCTACCCTTTCATTTTAAAACTCAAAAACGACCTCGAACTTCATCACCTTTCAGAAATCGCACGTAGTCCAGTCCCGAGTTACAAGGATTAGGTTCCTTGACTCGAAATTAGAACCAACGTACGCCCTGCTCGTAGGAAACAGGTGTTATAGCGTCCCTTCGGGACGTTAACCCATATTCCGGAGCGATAAGAAGTGCGTCCGACTCTCAGGTATTCGCCTCTGCGCGTATACCTGTGAGATAAAGTCTGCACGTCCTTCCATATCTTCTCCATCTCCATCCTTGTCTCTCCCATTCGATATCTAATTTCCAAGGGCTTGGACGTAACAGTATCAATACATTTTTTCTTTTATAAATTCAAATTATCATTCATATAAATTATATATTTATAATTTGTAAAATTATCTTTTTACTTGTATTATATAGTATGTTGTATTTCACATCTTTACCATTACACGAAGTACAGATAAATACGAAAGAGATGATTTTAGGATGCTTACGTAAGTTGTCAAATTTACCACGATAAAATTTCCAGCTTGCAAGGTGACTGGAGAATCTGAACACATAATAATGAATATCATATGTCTCGTTAGCTTTGCAGGAAAATTGTACCAACTGCTTTGATAAATAGAAAGCCCTATTTCCTCCATTTCGGATTTTAAATAATCGCCAATAACACTATATAAAGTTAACTGTGTTATAAAAGTACTTTGTACCATTATATTTTTTGTAATTAAAACAACGTTGTTTTCACCTAGTTGTAAAATAAGTTGAAATCCTGAAAAAAAATTTTTTTTATATAAATTTATATATCATAATATGATTTGCAAAATAATTATAAGTAATATATCATTCACACACCCATTATGCACAAAAGAATACTGATAATAAATAATTCTATCAGCAAAACGAAACTAATCATTTCGGCAAGTTCTCTGGCCAGTTTTATTAAGTATTTATGCCTTTCAATTAGTACGTTGAAACGATCGTAGATATGCGGCTCTTTGACATCAAAATCAAGGAAATTGGCTCTCAGAATTTTCATTTGACCGCAAATGTGCAATGTAGCATTCAGAAACAAAGCGTCGTTACCTTTTAATCATTAAAGAAAATGATACAGCCTATAGTAACACACTAATAAATATGCAGAACGATGTTAATACTTTTTTAATATACATAAAGCAAAACTTCCATGCTTTAACAATGTTGTCTAAGTTAACACAATGAAAGTATTTGCATTAATAAACATAATAAAAATTTCTTACACTGAAAAAAAATGCTGTTGATTCAATTAAAATCTATATTACGGGCTGTCACTAGCATAAGTGATTAATTTATGTATATTTTTATTGACATAAAGGCCATGATTATTGAAATAATAATTTATGTCTTTATGTCAATAAAAATATACATAAATTAATCACTTATGCTAGTGACAGCCCGTAATATAGACTTTAATTGAATCAACAGCATTTTTTTCTCAGTGTATGTATAGAATGTACTTATATGTACGTAATATGCATATGTGCATTTTAAAATAAACATTGTTAATATCTTCAAAGATTAAATACAACGAAAAAATAAAAAGACGTCAAATAACATGCTGACAATACCATGATTAGTAGTACTCGCTAGTATTAATGCAATAACTTCGACGAGGCAAAAGATTTTATGCATGCTTACTGGAGCATTTAAGAACTTCATAAAGCATTTCGATGGTACTGGATACTCTAGCATGGTATCCTTTGTTATATTGACATGCTTGTATTCATTCAGAATAGCAATTAGTCCATACATTATAGAACTAAAGTAAGCAAAGCCCAAAATAAAACAGCACAGAGTTCTTCCCATAAAAGTATGTTTCCGCATGATGGCACGTTCTTTTGTATCTTTAATTGTCAAATAATCATTCATGGCAGAGCTATAATTGTTAGCCAAATTTCTTGCGTAAATGCGAAACCATAATATCTTTAACACACCAAGTATTCCACAAAAGATTAACATGAGACAATCAATGCTTGTCTCCGCGTCAGTGCAGCCCAAATAAATCTCGAAACAAGGTACGACAATCATAAGGACCTATTGACACGTCTTCATATAATAAAATATCAAATAAACATTAGTTTATGTTGTCCTCAAAAAATCGTATGTTATTGATCATCGAGGTTATACTCAGAAAGTACATACCGCCGAAGAGAGGCCAAAGACATATCGTATCAATGAATAAGCGTTACTAACTTGAAGTGGCCAGATACCAATGGACCACGCTACCAATTTAAAGGGGGTTATCGCATATGCGACATCGTCTTTCCATCGTTCACTTGCCATTGGGTTAAGGTAATGACTGTAACTGTTACCAATAACCGATGATGTGTTCGGTATAACGTCCATCTGTGTTTCGGCTTATTTTTTATTCATCTTGAAAACCTATACCAGCCTGCCACTATGCTCTTAACACATTATCATAAAATATAGAGAATTATGTTATTATACCCATAACTGTTGCTCAATAAGAATTTGTGAGAGTATATTTTGTTAGCTGTTGCTTAACGATCGTTTCATGCTATAATCATGCATGAAATGTCTAGAGAAACTTCATCTCCTGCTTATACTACCCTTATACTACGTTATAGTTCTGTATTACATTTTATTTCGTCTAGATAATCTTTATATCATTTCAACTGTGAATGTTGTAGAATTAGTTCTTTTGGGCATAAAGATATACAGTATGGATGAGTAGATTATTTTTTAAATTTTGTTCTATATATTCACATTACGAAAACTAGTTAAAGAATATTATACGCTACAAGTAAGTAATTTTATATATTAATAACTTTATATATACTTAGACAAAATTTCTTTGTCAAAACAAATATAAAAATTAATTTTAGACAGAGATATATTTGTCAGATGTTTTCTACAATTAAATTTATCTATAATATTTACAGAATTTTATCACAAGATGTGTGATCTTATAATAGTTACGAAAAAAATTTTAAGGAATTTTCGAATAATTACAATAGTTTGCTTGTAATGTTCTTCTAAGAATGTTAAATTTTTATGCAATGTAAATTAATTGTCAATATTATACATTATATGTCCTGTTTTACAATTATATATGTAATTGTCTGAGGTGTTGACTAAATTGTTTATTTACTTAAATCTTCCTGAAATCATTTTATTATCTAATTATTTTACACATGATGTAGATAAATGTCTGAGAACAATTTTATAGTAAAACAATTATATTAAACATTTTTAAAAAAATGTCTTGAATAGTTTTTTAAATATGAAATTTTACTCAAAAAGAGTGAAAAATGTCATTTTTTTAAGAAGTGAAATATTTTCTTTGTTCTCAAAAAATGGCCGTATTTTCACTCTGTTAGAGTGAGATTTTACTTCAAGAAATTTAGAGAGAGAAAGAGAGTAGATTAAACATGAATTAATTAAAAGTTGTATAATTTCTTAAAAAAATTAATTATTCCTGAAATTTTAAAAAATTTTAAATTAATTGCAAAAATTGTTATTATTCTTTAATTACCATGTGCATTTAATTGAATATACATCTATATGTGAATTCAGAACGATACATGTTTCAACTTATATACGTATCATTTACAAAACACATGTATATACATATAATATTATATTTACTATCGTTTAAGTAAGGGAAACTAATTGCGGTCAAAGCTAGATGTTGGAATAATTAATAAAGTTATTATTAATGTAATATTAATTTGCTTTTTGACATCTAAATGTGCATTTACAATGCTATTATAGAAATAATTTTTTTAGGGACTTACATAACAATCCTCGTATATTTTACTCCCTTCTCACACAATTTTTACGTATTAAATAATCAATTAAAGACTTTATTACAAAGTTAATAAAATAAGATTTAAAATTGAATATTAAAATTAAAATTATACACGGTGTCCAGTATGTTTTGACAAAGCATTCGTGTGTGAATGGAGCGGACTAAAGTAAGTCGAAAAATCTTTTGCTATTTTGCAATTTCCATAATCTTAAAAATTATTAATTGAAAACTATAAGAATCAGTATGTTCTGAGTACATTTTCAACATTTTACATGCTTACAATTATTATTCTTATATAATAATAACAATGTATAACAAATGAATCCAAGTTTTTATGCTGAACAAAAATGCTTACATGCTACATAAACTTATGGCGTTTTGTAATTAGTAATTGTTTATTTATTTAAACCCTTCTTATCTAACTATTTCGTTATCTAATAATTTTTTGTATAAATAGTACGTTTACAGATGATAATAATAATGACCTGAGAGTGACACTTCTTTGTCATAAATATTCAAAATTACAATCAAAAAATGAATATGGTTAAAGAAACTGCAATATATTGAAATATAAATGTATATTCTGTTTCATTTATCTACACCTCATTATCTAAATGCCATATGATATATAATAAACAAATAATATCATACAGTAATTGGATTATTCCACTGCCATCTGTATAAACGATATATATGACAATGCAGTTTTCAGAATATCTGTAATAGTGCTTCGAGTTACATAAAAAAATTTTCCGGCAGTAAGTTGAAGAGGGATCTTCGTTCTTATCATAATAAATATGAAATCCTTCACTACAGAGGGCGACAGTTTATGCCACGTTGTACTATATATTGCCAAAACGATCGATTCACTTTGTTTTCGTAAAGCTTCACCGGCGTGCGTAAACAAGAAGGACTGCACAATATAGAACTGGACGATGATCATACTTTTTAATACACTTTTATGCCACGTTGTACTATATATTGCCAAAACGATCGATTCACTTTGTTTTCGTAAAGTTTCACCGGCGTGCGTAAACAAGAAGGACTGCACAATATAGAACTGAACGAAGACCATACTTTTTACTACACTAGTATAATCTTGATCCTTAATGGACATAATCACACCCGTTCCTGAAAAGGACATTTTCTTGTTTTTTTTTTCTGGATCATTTCTTGCTCTTAGATACAATCGATACTTTATTTTGGTATTACACATTTTTGGTACAATTCTTTCTTAACAGCACTTATCCGTTGTATCAAGCAATTTATTAGAAATATATGACGATTTTTGCAAGTTTCAACATTATTAATCAAATTTCTGTAAATCTATTTTCATAAAGTTTAATATTTATAATATAACACTTAGTAAAGTAAAAACGATAAAAAGTTTTATTAGTTATAAAGAAAATGAATTGCCAATTGCAACACATAAATACCTGAAATCGCAATGGAAATAGTAGTTATTGATAAACGAAATAAGACATTGAGATTGAAGGTGTCTTCGATATTTCTGGCCAGTATTATCAGTTTGTAATGTCTTCTGATCCAAGATCCCAATATGCTACGATAATGATTCCTTTCGTTGGTACTTTTACCAACGAGTTCAATAAAGCGAATTCTTAGGAGTTCTAATTGACCACAGAGGTGCATAGTAATAGCAAAGAAGAAGCAATCGCTTGAACACTCAGCCATATAGAGTATGAAAGTCTGAAATATTTGCGTGAGAAAAAGTACTTTGTATGTAGAATATGAAATCCTTCCGAATAGACATGTTGACGGAATAACAAAATTCCATAAAACTTCTGTGTTATTGCCAATAATTACGACCTATTAAAATATTTCAAGATGTGTTATACAATTTTACATTTATAAAAGACAAACGACAAATGTATATTAAACGTATAATAAACGTATAACAAATTAAAATGCGATATTTATAAGAAATGTTTATATCAGTAATACAATAATAACTTTTTCAGAATTTTATTCTTTATTAATTAATTTAATTTTTTAATATTTTATTTATGATAATCATAGTATTCCCTACTGGTACAGATTTATATAAACTTTTTTTTATTACAATCCTTATATTATGTAATATGGTGACAATATGGTATAAAGTAATTAAGATAACTTATATCAGTATATATATATCACAAATAAAACGTCACCTGTTGTCTATTTGCAAAAAAAACAGTGGAGAAATATACGACAGCGGCCATAAATCCAACCATTAATTGAGACACAGTGATCACTCGACCTATTCGTGCATATCCCGTCATTATTAAATGAGACTGCTTCTCTGTTGACGAGGTCGACCAATCGTCAATCGCAGATGTTACGTTGACAGCAATCTTTTTCATGTAAATGCGCGAGAAAACGATATTTATCCACGAGTGTAAATAGGCCTCCATTATAAGAAATACCTCTAGAGTGTCTTTGGTATCACCGCAGTTTATGAAAAGTTCTATCAGCAAGCAGATCAATGTGCGAGACTATATGATAACAAAGGTTCAACCATTTTATAGATAAACATGAATTAGATTGTACATAATTGTTGATAATAGAAATAAATTTAATTTAGGTTAGACATCCATTAATTAATTTTTTTAAA
>NW_017257870.1:8012-8637 GCF_001594055.1 Mycetomoellerius zeteki | reverse complement strand
AAAAGAGAAAGCGGAGATGCTGAGTGCAATACGCGGAAGCAACACGAATAGACCTAATGCCTTATCAGCATCTTATTGTAAATCAATATGGCGATTTTATGCTGAATACTCATTAGTTTGGCGGTCTAAATGTCTTATTCCATGCTTATCCTGTACTATTGTTGATATAGGCCTGTTCTTTTTAGCTAAACTTTAGCATCAGTTCATCTTTCTTCCTCTTCCTTTTTCCTGGAGAGAAAAGGAAGAAAGATGAACTGGCGCAAAAGTTCAGTCAAAAAGAACAGTCCTTATATTTAATGTGACAATGTCACAGTGGCTATGTTCAGTGGACTCAACAGTTGAGTGAGCGCTCGCTGCTATTGACGTATACTTCCAGATCTAAAATGCTGATTGGATGATTTAAAAGAATACACCTATAACAGCGAGCGCACCACTGAATGCAGCTAGTGACTTAATAATTTTCGATCTCTTCTCGCTCCCAAGTCCAAAAGTAGTACAAAAATAGAGTACACATTGAAAATCCGCCCGGACTCCAGAAAAAAGAATACATGTCCGGTAAATAGAGTACGGATGGTCACCCTATGTATAAGTTTATATAATGCTGTATAACTCATATACCGTATAA
>NW_017257870.1:2989-5762 GCF_001594055.1 Mycetomoellerius zeteki | reverse complement strand
TTAAACACTAAAGGAATTTTTTATACCAAAGGAAACTTTTCAAATCAATTTAATAATTAATTACAATTAAAATCGGACATTAAAATTGATCTCTTCGCAATATAATTTTAAAATTGAATCCTTATTTATACACATCGATGTGAGTCGAATGTTATCCTAAATGTTAATGCACCTTGATTCAATAATTCCGTAAAAGAATGTACAATTACGTAATAAGTTAAAGCAAAGTGAACTTTTTCCTAGACTAGAAAGAAACTGTTTCCTTTTTCTAGGAAGAACTTAATTGGAGAAGTGCATGGTCTTACAAGCAGAGTTCACAAGTAACGCGTTACTTGCACGGGCATCCACAGGAGTGGGCAAGGGGATGGCATTTGCCCTCCCCCCCTTAGTCGAAAGACGCGTGTTTAATAAAAGCGCGTGTGGATGGAGATAAAATTAAAAAATACAAAAATACGAAAATCCTGGTGAAAAAATTTCGCTGAAATTATTCTACGTTTTGGAACATTTCAGCGAAATTGTTGAAAATTTGCTGAAATTTCACTGAAAGTGAATTTTTCAGCTAATTGTAAATAACATATTGGAAAATCATTGAAATTTCTCTGAAATCGAACTGAAATTTTTCTGAAAGTTTTATTGAAATTTGAATGAAATTTTGCTAAAATTTTGCTGAAAATGAATTTTTTAACTAAAAATCGCTTCAATTAAACCGAAATTTTTTTAAAATGCTGAAATTTTGCTTAAAAATGTTTAAAAACGTGAAATTACTTTAGCGAAATTTTTCCATCTGGGTACAAAAAAATAAGAAATAGGAAACTCCAAAAAACAAAATATCTTTCTCAACATACACCTATCTTGTCGTTGTGTGAGGAAGATTTTAACTAAAAAGTAAAAAGTGTACACATTGAAATGAATAAGTGACGAAAAAAGGTTATTAACTCGACACTTGCATTGTAGTAATTGTAGAGTCACCAAGGAAGGAAATATTATATTTGAACACTTTTTCCTTATGTGTTGCAAGACTGCCCCTCCCCCCTTAGAAAAAATCCTGTGGATGTCCACGATTACTTGTAACGCTGTTACTTTTTTCGTTACTTTTTTTTTATAACGATCGTTACTTTTTCCTGTCCGTAACAGCAACGATAACGTTACATTTTTGTAGTAACGATAACGATTTAGCCGTTACTTTTATCATTACTTTAATTTTTATTAGATGGGTTGAAATGGATCATATTTCGATTGCTGGCGCTGAAAGATGTTCCGCTTTTGTCTCTAGAAGTGTACTTGTAGCTACCCAAGTTGTGTATTATAATAAACGAGTGACACATTTAACATTTTTTTAAATGCTTACATATAAGTATACAAATATATATTTACAATTTAATATTGTATTATTTATAATAAATGATTAGTTGCAATAAACACAATTATAAAATTTTCATTTTCTCATTTTTATTTCTTAAAAAATATTTTTTATTTTATATCTTGGACTGCATTCCGATTGTCACTATCAGTTTCAGAAATCTGTAATTCGCATTATGTGAGACCGGGTCTTGTTGGCACAATTTTCACAATTTTGGTATTAGATTTTTTAAACAATTAACTATTATGATTAAAATACTTTAGTGTGATAGAGAGAACTTTTCTCTACTATTTTCATACTAATAATAGTTCTATACGTTTACTTTCTTTGCAATAAATGGAATACGAACATGCTGCATTGTAATTAACTTGCCCCAATATGTGGGGTAAGTTAATACGTATCACAGTATAAACTACCTTTGAGATAAATTCTATATTAAATTAACAAAACCGTAATAAAAAAGTGGTAGAAATAAAAATTAGAGAGTAGATATGTATTTCTTAGTAAAAATTGTATCTTTCAAAGTTATTTTATAATCATAAAACAGCAAAATGTTGTTACTGAAAAACAAATATAAATTATTTTAGTTCTAATTTATTTTAATACAGAAATATTAAATATAAAGTGTTTTGTCAGAGTTAAATTGTAAATGAATGTTCACACGTACGTGCGGTATAACAAATCAACATAACCGTTCCTTACGATATGAGCCAAAGTACTCCATCCCTACACACGTCTGATTTTGACCATTTCATTGTAATAAATTATTATTGTTACTCAAAATAACGTATTGTATACCGACAAACACTTTTCTTTTAACTAATAATACATCACTTAAATTTGTTTGCTCAAGCCGAAAGACATTAATATGAAAATATGAAACGATCAAAAATTTAATTGCCGGCTCTTGAATTAGATTTTTTTTGTTTTCTATTGTAATACTTGTTTAATTTAAGTGAAACTTAGGGAGAAGTACCTATGTTATAAAAAAGATATTTAGCAGTAACTTTTTCATTGTTTTTTTTGCCACAAATACATAAATGGAACGCAATGCCAACTTATCTCTTGTGCCAACGAGACCCGGTCTCCCCTACATATAACTACTGATTTTCAATGTTAAAAGTGAATCTTGAAATACATTTTTAATGATGACATTAATGTTTAAAAACAATATTTAACTTAAATTCGCTAATCGTTGTGTTTAGCTCCCGACAATTGTTTTTCCCAAATTCAGTCGTTTTTTGTGCAGAAACGCGTCGAATGAGTTTAACTTTATCAATATCGTACGTGAGGGAGCAAACTTCAAAAATTTCCCAAAAAGTAACATTTCGTTACTTTTTCAAATAACGGTAACGGTAACACGTTACTTTTTAAAATTAATAACTAGTAACGGTAACCAGTTATTTTTCACCA
>NW_017257870.1:265-2846 GCF_001594055.1 Mycetomoellerius zeteki | reverse complement strand
AAAGAGTGTAATAACATAGTGGCGATGACATTGGTAATATTCAGGAAGGTGATATAGATCATCACCTCGTTGGTCTCAATCTTATACTTCGCGTTAGGCTCATTAATGAAATATTTGATGAACGTATTTTACCAAAGTTGGTAACATTACGCGTACTACGCTATATTAAAAAAGTTTCTGAGATCTACTTATCTAAGTATAGTTTTCGGAAGTAATAATTTTGCCAATGAATCAATGACAATTGCTATATACTTTAAAGTTAAGTAGCGAA
Source organism: Mycetomoellerius zeteki (assembly GCF_001594055.1). NCBI lineage: Eukaryota > Metazoa > Arthropoda > Insecta > Hymenoptera > Formicidae > Mycetomoellerius > Mycetomoellerius zeteki. The sequence goes on along the minus strand of NW_017257870.1, from coordinate 2,575 downwards.
ATTAATTCAGTGACATATTTTAGAATACAATTTTCGTCGCTTTCTCTTATACTTACGTTGTTCTTCTATACTTTTAACTGTATTATTAAGAAACATTAACTCAACGGCGGTTTTACAACGTACAGTAGATGATTACTTGTGAAGAAATTTACACTGAAGGGGATCCGAACCAAGGATCGAAACGTTTGTGAGTGATATGGATTATTTTAACAGATAATAAAGTATATACACACACCTTAACCTTCTGTGTCGGCTCATATTAGCATGTTTCAACATTTATTACATCCCATTCTTAATTTTACTAAATATTTTCTTACTAATAATAATGCTAGTAACAGCACTATCTTAATGACGATAAAACTCTAGTATTATATGATAAATATAGATAAATGATTATTTTAAATCGAAATTATAAAAATAAATAAATTCAAATTTTGTACAAATCGTTTGCTTATTTTTTATGAAAATTTTTACAAAAATGCCGTTACGAATGTATATATAATTCTCTAACTATTGGTTGTTTTAAAAATCATTTCCAGGTATTGGGCATTATATTGTAAGTGGTCTCGAAGATTTGGAATTCACACCCTCCTGTAAAAAAACCTGTTGGTATTTGACGGATAGTTTGATTTTTCTTTGCGGATAGATCTTATGAATTTTATGTGCAATCAGTATACATTAAGTTCGCTTTCAGTTATATAGATTATTTCTCTTTGTATCGGACACTAACTAGCGTACCACAAGGTAAATTTATTAAATTTCATTAGATGAATTTTAGTAAATTTTATAAGTACAATGTAACAATTAAAAGCAAATTTATTTATTGTTAAAATTTATTTATTGTTAATATTTCATTCCGTTTATCAATATTTATTCAGTAACCATTAGTTTAATAAAATTTGTGTTATCATACATATATATATATATCTTCAACGTTTTCGTGTAATCTCGCATTATTAAATATTTTTAATTATGATAGGTACTATATAATAATATTTTAACTATTTTTATTATATTTTGTACAGCATTTTTAATTGTATCTTGTTGAATATAACAGAATTACTCGTTAACTGGATAAATTTTTCTTATTAACAATAACCGCAAAATATCTTGTTGATCAAACATGTCTTTCTGTTAATTATTGGGGCATTTCGTTTTATGCCTAATGTATTGTTTCTCCTTGTCGTTCATCAAGTGTAAACATGGATAAATGATGCATCATGCGCATTATTTTGTTCTAATTCACTGCAAGAAATAACACGACGACAAATACAATACAGTATTTCGAATGACTTGTCTCAACTGACACAAAAAATGTACTGCTAGAGTGCGCTGAGATTAAAATTAATCATAATTCTGATAATGCATATGTCTATTCAATAGACATATCAGCGAAGATTCCAACCAAACTGCAAAATATTAAACAAATCATTACGTGATAAATAATATAATATACTACTTATAATATAGTTCTAGTTGTAAAATAATTTAATATACTACTTAGAATATAGTTCTAGTTCTAGTTGTAAAGTCTCGAATCTTGTCATAACAACCAGAAAATCTTTTTAATTTTTGTGACAAGATCCGAGATTTTTATTCAAGTATAATGCATTTATTTATATACGTGCGCACGCGTCTTATCAAACCATAATCGAATTATAATCAAACAAAATTTTTCATGCATTACTGCGAGAATAGATGGTTTGTTATATACCTCCGTCGTAAGAACTATTGTAGCAGACAAAACTGTGGAATATATCTGAAAGAAGGTATGCTATCATTATACTTAGTTAAAATAGTTTTGTTAACCTTTTCGCTCAGAAAGTGGATGGTCCACTGGAATATTGCCATTGATCGGGATCACGCCAAAAGGATACTCATTACGGGAGAGTGGGATGGTCGCGATCACTTAAGAAATTTTATTAATATTTTCATTTAAAATTGATTTTTTATCAAATTTGTTGCAGAGACATACAGTACAGGATTATATAGCTTTAAAGAAGATCATTAAAATAATTATTAGACATAGTTTCATTTATCGATATAAAAAGGTATAGCTGTTTTGATCGGTATAGCCTATCTGTAAGTAGTCAAGGCGATCAGACTAAGGGTCGTGATAATTGGGGTGAGATCATGTCGATTAGGGTAACTCCGGTATATGGTATACACTGCATCTATTAAAAACTTAATTTATTAAGTATTATTTAATATGTTTAAAGTAAACGAACTATGAGCTCAAGTGTACGAAAGTATTTTATGGAGTAAACTTCTTTATTTTCATCATTTCAAAAATCTATAGATTCAAGTTAC
>NW_017257870.1:0-254 GCF_001594055.1 Mycetomoellerius zeteki | reverse complement strand
GGATCAATTTGACCCAATGAATAAATATTTACATAAGGTGCCCAAACGATGGCTAAAACCTCTTGAATGTTGTTCAGAATCATGACCTGGGTAACATTTTTCAAGATCAAGGTCAATGGAGGTTGTTTCGCTTATTTTCATTTCTACGTAAAAATCGCGACGATACTGAAACTTTCAAGCATCGCAACTTGAAAAGTATTTCATGAAAAAATATTTTATTACAGAGTTTTGGAAAGCTCTCGAGATGTGCTATA
>NW_017257869.1:4416-6318 GCF_001594055.1 Mycetomoellerius zeteki | reverse complement strand
TCCAGCGGCGGGCTGGAATAAAATTGGCTTCTGCTTCTGTCTCTGCCATTATAATAGCTGTTTACGGAACATTGGTGACTAACCACAGATCACAGAAACGATGTGAAAAGACGTTTGCTGAAACTGTTTATAAAAGTTCAATTACAGAGATGTGTACTTATGATTCTTCAACGGAATATACATAAATATTGATATCTTTAAAGTTTGAATCTGTTTTATCGAACGAGATGTAGCAGACCTATTTATACAACTCTAATTGTACGTTAATTGCAAAATAATTGCATGAAAATCCTCTTCTCACTTTTCTTTACGTAATAGTACAATTTTTGTACTGCGTGTCCCTTTTGCCATCGATAATATGTTTCATATTGTAACGTAGCGTGTTTCTTGTTAGGTCGACATTTATTTATTGTCTTAATAGATCCTTTAAACATAATGACCTCAAATATGTTCCGTACAGCAGTTACATGTAACTCAAGTATCACACAGCGTTTAAGAAGCGCTAAAAAAAGGCAATTATATGCGCTTTTTGACGCTTTATTAACGCTTTGTACGCGCTGTGTGCTACTTAGGAAATTTCTATTATTACTTTATATTTAAGTTTTATATAATTTACATTACATAATACTTCTTTGTTCAATAAATTTTCAACTTGATATAAATCTATCTATGCGTTTATATATTTGAGAACGTAAACGGTATGATTACAGTTTAACAACAATTCATCAATATGCCTCAAAATTACTTTAAACTATAAAAGAGGATTCAGTATCTTGTAAGACTAATTAATTAGTATTTAATACGATAGCGAGCCTATATCATGACTTCATTAATAAATATGTTACTGTTACTTCTTAATATTAACGCACTGAAGAGGTCCCGAATAAGGATCGAAACAAATATATTAATATTGTTCTAGCGAATAAAATAATTTTTAATATGGCTCAATTAGAATAAATCAATAAATAAAAGAAGGGCAACGAACCAATTATACTATAAGACATTTAATAATCGTACATATACAAACGTTTCGACACCGATCGGGTCATTTTCAATGTAAATCAACAAAACATTATTAAATAAATTATCGGAAATTTTCGGTTATATTATAATGTCCAGTATGCGGTCCATATTTAAAATATCTTAGAGGTGATCTCATCTCACTTTTCGAATAATTATTATAAAAAGATAGATTGTTCATCTTAATAAATCTGTTCAAAAATGCGGAGGTACTAAATTGTATTTAATACATGTTTTTAAAAATTTAATACGTACTCTAACTAGTACTCTATTAGTGTATAAACTTATTTATACATCATTATCCATTTATCCAGGCTTATTGAGGCAATTTAATTTCATGTGAAACCATCATTTTTACGTCGAATCGACATTGATTGGTTGAACTATTCCTCGCTGGGACATCCGGTAATGATAATGTTGCTGTTGCACGTAGAAAATACAAGGTTTTTTTTTTTAAAGTGTTGTAACTTTGCCAAAAATAATCGGAGCAGCTTACATTTTTTTTTTTTAATTAAAAGGGAAAGTTCAAAATTTATGGTGCTATAAACGGCATCCCTCCAAAAATTGTAGCAAATCCGTGCATTCCGTTAAACTAGGTAATTTTTAATATGACAAACATGTCCTCATCTTTGTAAAGGTTACAATGATAAAAAGGCACTTGTCGCGCCATTACAGATTACGAATTTTAATTAGGAAAAAAATTCGCTATCCTGCGATAATTTTTCGCGAACTTATCATCAATCAAATTTAACTAACTTTTGTCCAATAATTTTCCATGCTCAAAGTAGTAGTTTATGTAAGGACGAATCGGATAAAGTTTAGGATTTACAGAAGAAGAAAGAGATTAAAAATATTACATAACGTTGATCCAATTTGGAAATG
>NW_017257869.1:0-1020 GCF_001594055.1 Mycetomoellerius zeteki | reverse complement strand
TTCTCTTCTTCTGTTAATTTTTCTGGATGTGCATCTACCATGTGCTTATGTATAGCAGCTAAATTTTCCATATTTATAATGAATTTTCCATCACAATGAATGCATGTTGCTTCATTATTCCTTGTCATTTTTGTGTAATGTACACGTATCCAGCGCCGAACTGGAACCAAATCGTCTGCTGTTTCCCTGAGAAATTAATTTCTGATCAGCTATTTATTATAAAGGTAATTAACGAAAGAATAAATAAATTTCATATAATATAGATACATTATAATTGTATAGAAAATTTCAGGTTCTATTCGTAAGATCCATTTAAATGTATTATAGTCAACGCAAGGGATTATAATTACTCGTTAATTGCTTCTGTTCCGTCTGCACCTTCTACATCTTTGTTTGCATCCATGCCATCATCTGAATTGTTTTCGTTATCTATTACATTATCTGAAGTTGGACCTGATATCCTACATTTATATGTACAAGGAGTTATCAAACAAGCGAGAATAAAAATGATATATTATTTCCAATTATGCACAATATTCTATTATGTGGAAGATTTGGAAATTATTATTTTTTATTCAGACTCGTATTACTGGAACAATTAAAAGCGGTCAGCATCGTAGCAATCAAATAGAATCAAACATTTTATAAATCTGACCATTCCTCGGTGAAAATTATAGCGATAAAATATTACTAGCTCTCTTTATACGTATGAAGTTAAATTCGAATTCCAGAATGCACTTTGTACAAAATAAAACTACAGAATATTTATGTATGCATAGTACGAATTGATATGTTTTATATTATAGTTGCCGACACGCAATTTGAAAAATTTTTCGAAGAATGGATATTCTTGTATGGATTACATTTTCTTTGGCAAATATTGGTTACTTTGTTGTAAGGAATTTTACAATTCTAAGTACGTTTATAAATTTTTTAGTATATATGAGGTATATATGAGCTACTTACACGTGATTACTTTTTAAATGATTTCTTAAATAAGTTACATTCTTGTATCTAACT
>NW_017257868.1:40214-42319 GCF_001594055.1 Mycetomoellerius zeteki | reverse complement strand
ATACTTAACGAACAGCTGATCGAGGAAAACTCGACTTACAGATTAAAATTGAATTTTTAGAAAAAAAAGCCAAAAGGAGGTTTCGATTAAGTGAAGCACTGAGTTCCTTCCTGCCGAAGCGCGAAGCGATCCGACCTACTTTACTTTTGGTCGGAAGTCGAAGGGAGGGGATGATGTAGCTCGGTGGCCGACCCGGTCGAAGGCGGGCGGTGAAGCCATCAGTCTCTCCTGAGCGCCCGAACCGGACGGACGTCTCCACGCGCAGAGTCGTCGCGTTACTTTGCACGTTAGTTGCATTTATTATATTAGAGGACTCCGCGGACGCGCGTAACACGTATAACGATACGTTATTTTAATATATTAATCCCAAAATTCACCAAGTTATTGATTTATTTCAAAAAATAGAGTTTTAGCGATCGAAGATTTGCGTCGTGATATGCGTCGTGATAAATCGCGTTCCTGGTGCGCGTATTTCATGTAATCACTACAGATTGTTAAATATATTATATTTTATTCATTAATAAAGCGTGTGAGTGAGTGATTTATTAGAAAAAACCCAGCCAAAGTCTCCACAGAGCGAGAGAGAGGATCCGAGGCGACGTAACGCAAGGACATCGCTGCTGACTGAGGGACGGCTTTCCTTCTCCGTAGGACGGTTAAATGGAGTGGCGACCTTAAACAATACATAAGAAAACAACAAGTAGTAAGCCAAATAAAGATATTAGCGTATTTCATACCTCGGCCGGTCACAACCTAACCTCCGCCACTCAGCTTCGCTGAGGTCGATGCTAATCACCTCAATTTTACGATAACGAAACAAAATAATTTCACAGACTCAAACCGAAAAGGGAATAGTGACGTCTAAAAAGACTTCTCACACCCCACTGTCTTCATTGGGTTAGGAATATTCCAAGCGGACACTGTCTAGGCTGTAACTTCTAGGCGGTTAGGCCCCAAGCGGGTAGGATATGTTATTTTTCTTTCGTTCGGGACGGCGCACAGTGGGCATAAAGTCGTTTTTCGTGATAAAAAAATCACTCGACTGCTGAATTCTCAACCGATTACAATGACTTTTTTTTAAATACGCGTTACTGTACTATAACGGAAAATTGCACGTTTTTCGATATTGCAATTTGTCAATTAACAAAAAAACATAATCGTAATTAACTTTTTATAGCAAACATTTTTTGACGCGTTCATAATTCCTTCGATCTTGATATACAAAGGTTTCGAAGGTCGCTGATCACGAATCCGTCACTCAAATTCCTTTACATGTAAATGAAGCTCGTAATTATGAACGAAATTAAAAGTAATGAATGATTTAACTGAAAATTAAGTTGCAGTAGTTACTTAAATGTAATGAACGTGTGACATTAAATTTCTTAGAATTTTATGAAAAGTATATCAAATTTCATAAAGTTTCATGTATACATTAAATTTTATGTACATGTACACAAATATGTTTTTCTGTTATAAATACATTAAATTTAATGTATTGTCATAAAATTGAATTCGAATTATGTAACTTAAAAGTATATTAAATTTCATGAAATTTTTAATAGTGTACTCTCATTAAATCTTTTTATTATTTTATTATAATTTTTGACATTAATAATTAACGCCCCTGTGTATCATATTTTACGGAATTTGTCCTTACGTTTCTAGTTCACGGCCGCCATATTGGATTCACCATTTTGAATTTTGAAATATGAGTGACAGATTCGTAATCAGCAATCCCATATAGCAAATTTTACGAAATTTGTTCTTACATTTCCAGATCGCAGCCGCCATATTGGATTCACCATTTTGAATTTCGAAATTTGAGTGACGGATTCGTGATCAGCGACCTCCGAAACCTTTGTATATCGAGATCGAAGGAATTATGAACGCGTCAAAAAATGTTTGCTAAAAAGTTAATTACGATTATGATTTTTTGTTAATTGACAAATTGCAATATCGAAAAACGTGCAATTCTCCGTTATAGTACAGTGTTACGTCCAGACTCCACAGTTCTTTTCTTCGATTTTCGTTATCACCATAAAGATTATTATCGGTAGACCATCTGTTTCTACCAAGGGAGTTACGATGGTGACGAGCCAATTAAC
>NW_017257868.1:32641-40026 GCF_001594055.1 Mycetomoellerius zeteki | reverse complement strand
GCGTCGAATAGAAACATTGTACGAGTAACTAATTCATTTTTTAATTTAATTTTGCACGAAAGGTGTTAATAAGGAATGGTCACCTTACATATGATCATAACAAATTAATAGAATTTTTAATTCAGCACAAATTGTTAGCAAATACAATCCAGTGTAACAAATGTGATAATGATATAAACATTAATAAAGAAACATTAATGTAGAAGACGGTATTTTGTAAAAAATAAAAACATTCATGTAGATGTGCTGGTACTTGGTTCTTCATCGTTAGCTGCTACTGGCTGGTCATTGAACATTGACATCGGAAGATACATTTTCGCAATGATGTCAAAGAAGATCTCAATCCGCTCTGCGTAGTCATAGGCGCGTTTGAAAAGAAATTTGGCCAAATATCCAATAAAATGGTCTTCTCTCCTTTCATATCTTGTTTAGCGATGCTTCTAGCGGTTCGCTCTCGCAATTGTCATTTGGATATTATATGTCGAACAGCGGCCGTCGCTATCGGCCTCACTGCTCTCCGTGCGCACGGTACGAAGCAGGAGTAGCGGATGTGCTGCAGATATAACCCAGTGAGGAGTGAGTCTATGTACAGTATATTTATACTCTGATTATTTACAAGGTGGCCCTGAAAAGGGCCGATTGTGGTACAATTATGTGGCCTTGAAAAGGACCGTTTTTCGCGGATTACGTCGCTGATAGCTCCCCGTAACTCAAGTATGGCCGTGTGGTCATCCATCGCAGAGATTTCCTCGCGTTGTTGCGATCCACAAAGGTGAATTCAGGCGAGGTCGAGGGCCGCAAGTCGTTCCTCCACGCTAGGCCCGGTGGCATGTGCGGTGAGAACGATCCTGCCGGCGGCCTTGTCGGCGACCACTCTCTTGCTGAAGTCTGGGTGGCTACCGATGTTGTATGCGGCATGGTCGGTCGCTCGGTGTCTCTGCCGGGCGGAGTGTCCGGCAATGGGGACAGCAATTCCGGTGCAAACAGGCAGCTCGATGACGTCGGCCGGTGGCGGCGGCGGCTATCTTCTTCGTGGAGCGTCACTCCTGGCGACAACGTCAGTCGGAGGCGCCTCGGAGATATGTCTAGCCGGTGTAGTCGCCAGTTCTCCGTTGCTGCCCGTGGTAGTCCCTCGAGTGTGGTGGCGGCCAGCCTGGTTGGTGCTTCTGCGAGCCTCGTTCCTTTCGGCAGCGTGACTGCTGAGAATCCACTCTCTTTCCGTGATTAGGATAGATCGAGCGTCTTGCCCTGGTTACAACACTATGTACTCTCGGAAGCGCCGTGAGCCTCGAGCCGTCGTCGCAACGGGCTTTTTATCCCTCGTCGGGGTGAGTTTTTCGCGTGAGTAAACGCTTTGCGCTTTCGCCTCCTGGGGGTTGCGTTGCGCTACTCGCGGTATGCTCGGCGCAAGCACTCGCGAGAAAATGGGGCCCGCGTAGTGCTTGCGCGAAAATTCGCTGCGCCTGGTTTTTAATTCGCGGCGCCCGTGTATGCGGACGGCCTACTTTCTGGCGCTACTGCCGCCACACTTGGAATATTTTTCCGAACTTCTCTCCAAACGCGCTCTATATGTTAAGTGTATGCACCTTTAAATTTAAATAATACGTCACAACATAAATTACAATAAAACATTAATATTATCAATGACAAAATTTGTTGAATATACAAATTACATTTATTATAATTTATATTAATAGTTTCAAACGTTTCTTACCAGTTTCAGGATCGACGAAATTATAGGAATGGTTTACTGTCAGATGTTGGAAGCCCTCATTGTTTAAACAATCATAGGACTTCCAACAATCTGACACAATAGTTGTTCCTAGCAATATTCATTCCTTTATTATTTCCAGGAGCATTTTTTCCGTACGATTTTTCCTCCACTGGTACGATGAATATCTTCTTTGACCCCTGCTCATATCCCCCGAAGATCCATTGACCTTTTACAAGCCGATCACGGTTGTATTTCCGTTTTCCAATCTTCGCTTCATCGATTTCGACTGTGTGTCCTGGTCCACCAAGCTTTTCACTATGTTTCTCAGCCCAGAACACACAGACCTGCAAGAAAAAAGTTATATTAATATCTTGTTTTAAACAAAGTACATGTAGTCATTTACAAAACATATAAGATACAAAATAAATAAGATATAGTTACCTCTCGGCAGAAGTTAAACCAGTCAACAATCGTGGTCGGCGATGTAATGCCAATTTCAACCTGCGTACGATCTTGACGTGAGTGTTGCAACATCAAGAAACATGCAACTAGTCTGCATATTGTACCCACGTCAAGATTACTGTTGTGGAACCAAGTACCAATCTTTGCACTCCTATAGACATCGCAACGTTCTGCTACTCGTTTCTTATTAACATTTTTCACATAGTACCGTCTTCTACACTTGTACATTAATGTTTCTTTATTAATGTTTATATCACATTACCACATTTTAATTTGTTATGATCATATGTAAGGTGACCAAATTGAAGTAAGCCCAACATCGTGCGTGATATACGATTTCACGTTCGACAACAAAAACATTGTTGAGTTTCATTTGTTTTATAGCGTATATTTTAAATTTGGTGCCTCTTGGACCGACAAGTAACGAAACGCATGCGCATGACATAGAAATGTATGTAGAAGACATGGCGATTGTAAGGCTGTGACAGATTTCCTAACCTGAATAGTCGTCAACTTTAACGCTAAATATCTCGGTTCGCGAGGCAGAGCGGCACTTTTTTTGCCAGATTCTTTCGTTTCATGCAAAAACGCGTCGAATGAGCCTAATTTTATCAAAATCGGTGGTGGGGGAGGTATTCTGTATAATTACCAAAGATTCAACCCCTTGACAAAGACAATTATGACACGTGGAAAGTGCAAATGAAAGCGCTGTTGATAAAAGGAGATACGTGGGGATATGCCTCGTGTGAAAAACAGAGGCCAGCCGAAGGCGAGGCAGCCATTTCGCAATGGACGGCGAACGACGCGAAAGCTATGTCAGATTTGATCTTAGCCATTTCACTGACCGAATTGAAGCATGTAAAGACATGCACGACTTCGAGAGAAATTTGGAGAAAATTACAATCCATCTACGAGTCACAGGGACCAACACGAAAGGCAATGCTGTTAAAGAACTTAATTCATTTGAAAATGAAGGACGGCGATAATATGCGTACGCACCTTGCTAATTTTTTTGATATCGTGGATAGTTAAAGGATTTAGAGTTAAAAATTAACCCTGAACTCGTGTCGATTCTAATGCTCTATAGCGTGCCGGAAAATTACGAACCATTTAGAATAGCTATCGAAACGCGTGAAAAGCTGCCTATGCCCGAAGAATTGAAAATCAAGCTGCTGGAAGAGTTTCAATCGCGAAAACGTGTGAGTGCTGAAGAAGACTCTACGTCAGCCATGCTCGTCTCGAAGCAGTACAAAGGAAAAAGACAAAGTGCGCACACCCCTTTGAAAAATAATGACAAGTTTAAAAACGTAAAGTGTTTCAAGTGACAAATTAGGACATATCTCAAGAAATTGCAAAAAGCCGTTAAATTCCAAGAAAGAAGACAAGGAAGAGTACTCGGAAGCAGCCATGACAGCATGTGCGTTTTCCGGAAACGTACACCATGATACGGCAGCCATATTGAAACCACAGAGCACTTGGTATTTAGACTCGGGTGCTTCGTCGCACATGTGTCGAAATCGGTCCGCGTTCGAAGAGATTCGCGCAAATAATAAGCAAACACTGAATTTAGCAACGATGAATTCTATGAAGATTTGCGGAGCTGGTGTAGTGAAACTGAAGATAAACAATGAGGTAACAGCTGCATTACAAGATACTTTGTTCATACCGGATCTTCGATCGAATTTACTTTCCGTGGCAAAAATGACTGATCATGGACACGAGGTGACATTTAAAAAGGATGGCGCAACAGTCGTAAATATGAATAATGACAAGATTATTGAAGCAAAGCGGGTAGGCGATTTATACATCGTTCAAGAGGCATGCGAGTTTGCCAACGTAGCAAATGTCGAAGAAAAATCGTGGCAGGAACTTCATAAAAAATTCGGGCATTTAAATATGAAGGATCTCAAGTATTTGGTAAACTGTGAGTGCATACATGGAATAAAAGTGACGGGCCACGAAAACTTTCCTACTTGCGAAGTGTGTGTGCAAGGAAAACTTGCATGTATTCCATTTGAAAGATCAACCAGTACAAGTTCAGAGATGCTGCAATTGATACACACTGACATATGCGGGCCAATGCGCGTATCATCTTTATCGGGCTCAATATACTTTATGACCTTCGTGGACGATAAAACTCGTTATTGTGAAATTGCTTTCCTAAAACATAAGAGTGACGCTTTTGAAAAATTTGTGGACTTCAAAACGCGAGTTGAGAAACAGACAGGGAATAAAATAAAGATGCGCTCTGATAACGGTCGCGAGTACCTCAGTGAAAAATTTAAACAATTTTTCAGACGAAGGCATCGAGCATCAACTTAGTGCTGAATATACTCCTGAACAAAATGGAGTTGCCGAAAGATTCAACCGTAGTTGAGATGGCAAGGTGTATGTTACTTGAATCACGTTTACCACCAACGTTTTGGGCTGAGGCAATCACAACGGCGTGTTACATCCGAAATAGATGCCCCCTACACGGACTCTACATGGTAACGTATCATATACAGCATGGACTGGAAAAGTACTAACCGCTGCTCATTTCAGGACTTTTGGCACCATGGCTCATATGTTGGAAAAAGGTAAGAACCTTGGAAAGAGTTTGATTCCAAAACAAGAAAATGTATATTCATTGGTTATTCCTTAGAATCTAAAGCATATTGTCTATGGGATCCAATTGCCAAGAGAGTATTAAAGAGCCGTGATGTAAAATTCTTGAATGGATTTCAGAGCCACAAGTGTAAGGTGCCAGATAATTTCATCGACATCAATGTTATAATGAGCACTTGTAATAGAGAGAATAATTTTGTTGCTGCAAATGACGAGAAATGTGAAGATAAAAACGAAGAGTTTCATAGTGCAAATGAAGAAAATACATATGAGCGTGGCCACAATAATAATATCGTCGATGGAAATGATAATACAAATGTTGCAGGAAGCCAACCGGTCATGAAACCTGGAAGAGGCCGTCCGAGGAAAATCCGAACTGAAAAATCAGGAAGACCTGCGAAAAAGAAATATGAAGTTTCAGTCGGTGAGGCGCGGGAAAACGAGTCTGAAGAGGACAACAACTTGGATGATGACCAGGAAGAAATCATGAACAATGAAAGCAACGCATCCTCTCACGAATTTGCGGGCCTAGTCAGTAGGGATCTCATAAGTGTGGAGCAAGCCCTGAAGCTATGGAGTGGAAGGAGGCCATGCAAGAAGAGATCAATGCACTCATAAACAATGAAACATGGACTATTGTGGAGCGTCCATGGGATAAAAGAGTCACTGGAAACAAATGGGTTTTGTGTTCGAAACTAAACGCAGACGGATCAACTGAACGGAAGAAGGTACGATTGGTAGCGAGAGGTTTTTCCCAACAAAAAGGCTTGAATTATTTCGAAACTTTCGCTCCTGTTGCATGCGCGGAGTCCGTACGAATGGTAATGGCTCTAGCAGCTGAAAATGGCCTTACAGTTCATCAACTTGACTTCGTAAGTGCGTATCTAAATGGTGAGATAAAAGAAGCACTGTATTTGGAAATTCCAGATTTCTTTTCAGAAATAGTAAACAACAACGAGGCACCGAAACCTTTAAAGAACAAGGTATTCCGTCTAAATAAGGCCTTGTACGGACTAAAGCAGTTTGGTAGATGCTGGTTTATGAAACTTGACGAGAAACTGAAAAAGATGTCGTTCAAGCAATTGTCTAGCCATCACTGTGTATACTATCAACGAGGAAGGTATCTCATCATCGTTATCTACGTTGACGATTTAATCATAGCTTTAGATAGCATTAAAATACTGAAGAAAATCAAGAAGGAGTTGTCGATCTTTAAAATGAAAGACTTTGGGCCAATAAATCAATGTCTTGGTATCAAATTTCAACAAGATCGTCAGGTAAATCGTATCACAATGAGCCAAAGAAAACTCATCGAAAGAATTCTCCGAAATTTTAAGATGGAAGATTGCAAGCCGGCGCCGACTCCACTTAATCCCTCGAAGTTGACGAAAGCTATGAGTCCTAAAAATGAAGAAGAACGTGAAGAAATGTCAAACATACTTTATCGAAACCTGATTGGCTCCCTGATGTATGTGGATCCTTCTACGCGTCCAGATATAATGCATGCCGTCAGTCTGTTAAGCCAATTTAACGAAGATCCAGGACCAGAGCACTGGAAAGGTGCTAAACGCGTCCTGCGGTACTTGCAAGGAACGAAAGATTTAAAACTCATCTTCGAGAAAACAAGAATGAAGTTAATAGGATTTGCAGATACCGACTGGGGCAGCAACACTGACGACAGGCGTTCTTACACGGGATATTTCTTCCAATTAGCAAATGCGGCAGTTAGTTGGTCTTCCCGCAAACAAAAATCTGTCGCACTATCTAGCACCGAAGCGGAGTATATGTCACTCTCTGAAACCGCCAAGGAGGCAATACACCTTAGGAAGTTCCTGGAAGAAATTTTGGGACTTCACCAACAAGTAATTATCTACAATGACAATCAAGATGCAGGCCATATGACCAGGAATCCAGTTCATCATGGAAGAGCCAAACATATTGATATTAGATATCACCACATCAGAGATGTTGTAGAAGCTGGAATAATAAAGGTGGAATACCAACCGACGGAAGCAATGCCAGTTGATGCTTTAACAAAAGCTCTCACTTCAGAAAAGCATAATAAGTGCATGAAAGAGATGGGCTTGAGGTTATAAATTTTTTTTTTTGGTTTTGTTTTTATATCTGTTTCAGGTCGCCACAAAATGCTTCTTGAGAGGGGGTGTTGGATAATCAAATCAGCCAATTCGTGGCGACATCTCCATTTAAGTTTGATCCAATCAATCACCAGAGCGCATGGGTGCAGACTTTGCCTTTCCCATCTACGAAGCTTTACGCAGTTCATGTTCTTTTTCACTTTTCCCGCACGCATCTTGTTGCTCGCAAGTATCACCCCCATTGTTATGTATCTCAGGCTAAATAAAGCTGTGTCTTGTGTTCTCTCAGAAGTGCCACGTCTATATTATTTCCACATCTCGCTCACAAAATGAACCAATATTCTATTTTTTAATTAAGTTTTTAAAATAATCATATTTTTAAAGAAAAGTTAATACATAATAATGTTACATATTAATTATTAAAAAAAAATTATTAAAAATAAAAGTACAATAATAATAAGATTGAAAGACCGCTAATGTTAAACATAATAATTTTAAATTAAGAA
>NW_017257868.1:27348-30150 GCF_001594055.1 Mycetomoellerius zeteki | reverse complement strand
CCGCCATAGAATCCGTCAGTTCATTTACTTTTTGACCCTACATTTTGTTCGAAATTGATCTACTTTTAGCATTTTTGTCTAAACAATTTAAAACAATTTAACTCACAACAATTTCATTAATATTAACAGTAAAAAGCTGAAATCATAACAGACTACTAATATAATATAAAGGCATGTTACACAGTAGTTGCGGGAAAATTACCCCCACCTCCTCTATTTTTTCTGATTTCTGCGGCATAAATCTCAATTATTATTTATAAAAATACAAAACTAAAATATGATAATTAAAAATGACTGAACCAATATAGCGAACATAAATACTAAAGTTATCAAATTTAAAAAAAATATAACATTGAAAAGATATTATACACACGGATTCTTATTACAAACTTAAAATTTGGAATTAAAAAATGCTTGATCCAATATGGCAAACGTAAAATGTTTCCAGCAATGAGCTCAAGACACATAAGAATAAATCTTCTCGATGTTAATAATGGTGAGAGAAGGTCAAATGTGGGAGTAAGAAGAAAAATATTTTCTCTACCTCACTTAAATAGGACGCACAGACAAACATAACCTATACAAACGTGAGGATGTGACCGGCCGAGATATGAGAAACGTTAAAATATCATTATTTAGCTTACTACTTTTGAATTGTTTAAGGTCGCCACTCCATTTTACCGTCCAACGGAGAAGGAAAAGCCGTCCCTCGTTCAGAAGCGAAGTCCCGCGTCGTGGCGTCTCGGACCCTCTTTGCTCGCTCTGTGAAGACTTTGGCTGGGTTTCCCGCAAATAATTATACACTCACACGCTTCGTTAACAATTAATATAATGTATTAAGATAATATTTAATGTTTTACAAGGTTTTCGCGCACTCGGAACGCGATTTATCGCGACGCAACTTTCCGATGGCTTAAAAATGAATTTTTCGTAATAAATCAATTAAATCGTTTATACAGGGATGAATGTTATCAAATAATATATCTATTAACGTGTTTCGCGCGTCCGCGGAGTCCTCTAATAAAATGATGCAACGATTGCGCAATACTCTTCGCGATAACGTGCGTGGAGACGTCCGTCCGGTTCGAACGCTTAAGAGCGACTGCCTGGCTTCGCTGTCCGTCTCGGCCGGGTCGGCCATGCCGGCATCTTCGTCCCCTCCATTCGACCTCCGACCAATGAGAAAATTAGAAATGAAAATAGGTCGGATCGCTTCGTGCTTCGGCAGGAAGGAACTAGGTGCCATACTTAGTCGAAATCTCCTTTAGGGTTTTCTTCAAAAAATTCAATTTTCGTCTCTAAGTCGAGTTTAACTCGATCAGCTGTTCGCCATGTGTTCTATATATATATATATCATTCGGAGATTCCGATTAAGTATCCGGATGAGATATTTACTCTATTTAAACAAACTTATGAACTAATAATACGAAATTAACCTGTTTTAAAATATAATATAAAATTCTTTATTAACATTTATATCAAATTTGAGCATTTTGCTTAAATCATTGAGATTCTTATTTTAATTATTTTATATCGCCTTTATGCGTTTTTATGAACTTCTTATTTTTTCTCAAATTTGATATTCTTGAGTAAATACCTTTTTATCGATTTTTATAAAATAACTTAATTATTAATTTCTTTTTTCCAGGTACTTCATCATTTCCCTGTGGATTGATCAATGACTCCGGCTCACATGAGTGATTATTAGGACGACTTTCTTAGATTTAAATAATAATAAGGTGAGTACAAAAAATTAAAATAATTAATAAATAAATCGCTTTTCGCTTATCTTTCTCCTTTTTTCACGCGGTCTTTACTTTCGCATTCTATTTTCCGCGTGAAGCTACCTTTTTCGTTTTATTCGCCCTCTTCGCCCACGGAGCTCTATCAGAGTCCGTAACGCTTCGGTAATCGAGATTTTCCGATAACGTTGGTTTTTTCGCGTCTTAAAGACGCGAATAAATTCCCTTTAGGAATTTATATGTCGTTATACGACATTTAGGTGTTTCAAACACCTTCTTTGATTTATATCAAAGAATTAATTTCTATTACGGGTTTTTTCACCTCGTAATAGTTTTTTACGACTCTTGAGCTACAATAGCTCCTAATGAGTCTAATTAAGCGCCACATAAGTTTTTTAATGGATTTTTTCCAAAAAATATAAAATTAAAATAGGTGAAAAATGAATTTTGCCCAAAAGGCTTTTTATAATGTTTTTTAATGTAATTAATTAATTTTTTCACTTTTTCGTGATTTATATATAAGTTTCATGTGGACGCTGTACAATATATAAAAAATAATATTTTTTCGTAATGAGCTCGTTTCGGCTCTAAACTGCTCCTATCGAGCTGAGACTATTTTTGAATGTTTATAATGCATTAAAGCTATCTGAATAAATTATCTTTAGTTCAAATTAAATTGTATTTCCCGAGATTCAGCTATTTCCCGGTTAAGATGAGCTCTTTCATGGCTCCTTGTTTTTTATAATGTATTTGCGTGTCTTACGCCTCTGAAGGATTGATTAAATTATTGGTAAAAAATGTTGAACATAGTTTTTAATAAACTCTCTTTCTTAATGAGTATAATAAAGTCTTAAAATTTAACTTATATCTATGAATATAATATGTTTGGAACTTAATGTTAGTTATAATATAATAAAATTAATATAATAAAATGTTTTCATTTGGCATTGCGCCTTTTGTTAAAGTCTTTTAATTTATGCGGGGTGATTTTAATAGTTTGGGAGGGCTCTTCGTGGCATCTTCTCCCGTTTGTGGATCCTGTTGTTGGACCGTCGTTTGG
>NW_017257868.1:20128-25652 GCF_001594055.1 Mycetomoellerius zeteki | reverse complement strand
ATATATTATTTTAATAATATTTTATTATTTGTCTTTTATGTCTTACAAATAATTAATGGAATTACTCCTAATTGAGTAAATAAAGCAGTCATCCATAAATGAAAAGATAGTAGGATTCTTGTGAAAATTGACACGTCACACACATCCAGATATATAGGTAATATAGCAGACAAATTAAATATGCAATGTCCACTATTTAAACATAATATTAAATAATGCAAATATTCGTCAATTGAGTCGTGGTATTTACCATAAATTGAATATAACTAAATTGCGCGAAATCGTTATACGGCTAACGAATATTTAGAAGCATTGCATAAAAAGTTATTAGAATCGGATTTGAATATAATTTTTTCCACTCTAAGAAATACGGAACAGTACTGACGTAGACCAAGAAGTAATTTAGAATGTATGATACAACATTATGGACCTGCGACATTTTTTATAACATTGAGTCCTAGTGAATGGTTGTGGGATGACTTAGGTGAATACATTCGTCAAGTAAATGGATGGTCTAATGATTTTTCTTTATCTACTAGTGTTCTTATTGCTAGGGATCCTGTATCGAGATTTCTCGATAATAAGTTTCAGGCGATGTTTGATTTTATTTATTCCAAAGATCATCCGATTAGAGAAGTAATACATTACTTCTGGCGATGAGAATATTAAGATAGAGGTGTACAACATCTTCATCTATTAGTTTGGATTAAAGATGCGCTAATTCTTGATAATATATCTTGATATATATAAATAAATCTCCTGCGAAAGAAGTTTCTAAATTTATTTTACAACATATAACGTGTCAATTACCGATTGAAAAATCTTCACCAACATTATATAGATAAGTCAATACGCATCAAAAACATATATTGTACATAACGATTATTGCCTTCGTTCTAAAAAAAAGGGCGTAAAGTTTATCGTGTGTTTATCGTTTTGATTTTCCTCATCCTTCTACCGACACGTTGATTTTGAGAAATGTTATAAATTCGATAGAAGATAGAAAACAACTGAAATATAAAAGTAGACTTTATAACCTTCCGCGAACAGATGATGAACAGAATATAAATGATTATAATCCCATCATACTTACTGTTTGGGAAGGCAATATGGATATACAATTTATTGGTGACAACACAAGGTTGCTTACGTATTATGTTATTAAGTATGTGAATAAAGCAGCAAAATGTGAATTATCTGATTCTGTTCTTAATAGCACGAATAATAAGAACAAATCAGTGGCGAGCTCTTTGGAATATTGCTTTGCGACTTACTAATAATAGAGAATTTGTAGCTTTTGAAATAGCTGATACATTATTAGGTATTCCTCTACATGAAACTGATAGAAACACAACTATTAAGTGGTTAGATGTTAGTCAGATACGATATAGAAAAGTCAAAAACTATAAAGAAATTGAAGTTCTTGATGGAGAGTCTACTCACATACTTTGTCCGTCTGTAATAGATAGTCATTATCCAAATAGACTGGAAGAACTTGAAACAATGTCTTTATATGAATTTGTACAGTGGCATAACATAACGAAAATCAAATTTCGAAAAATGCGTTTTTATGCTACTTTAGAGGTTATGTACAGGACGCAACCAATTTTTTGGGTCTTTTGTGCTATTTGCATCATTTAGTAATATTCTTACCCTTCAAAATGAGATATTGATCGACTACCTACGATTTTTTTTCGCCAAGTTACGGGCATTTTAACCCACTTGCGTAACCGTTTTTCCCGTCTTTTTCGTTCCTGTTCTTAACAAACGTGAAACGACCACAAATATAACAAAAACTGTTAGGATCATTTAAACACTTACGCGGGGCCATTGTTAAGACAGCAAACAGTCACAATTGTGACTGTTTATATATTAGGACCTTGAATAACGGACAGCGCGTCTTGTGCGCTGCGGCTCTGAGTGCAAGGCGTCTACCAACTTTAAACAAATCATTAGTTTTAAACTTATTAATGCAATGAAAATGAAACTTTCCAGAACATTTGTTCATATCCGAATGAACAACTTTCTCGCTGAAAGTTTTAGGATGCTCGAAATTCGCTCGATAAACGAAGCACCTGAATGCATAAAAAAGGATATTTTGCAGGTGTGTATAAAAAAAATAATAAGTTGTTTGTTTATTGACAAATATCGGTTTTTCTTTCTTCACTAGACGTGGAAAACTCTAATGATCATAACTTCGAAAATAGCAAAAAAACGCATTTTTCGAGTATATATCCTCAAATATCTCAAAATCCTGACGTGATAGGCCAATTCTGATTTCAGATTCGGATTCTACGCAGAAAATTACGTCGGAAATGACCCACAGCTTCCCAACAACAAAACCTTGTTGACCTGTGTTATTATTTGAAACGGTGACAACGTGAATGTCTTATCAATCACTATAGATATGATGTCAATACGCAACCAGAAAATTATTTCTTTTCATTACTTTTTATGTTTAAACCATGGCGGAAAATACAAGATCTTAAAAATGGGTATGGTACTTATGCAGAATCATTTCACAATACCGAAGTACATCTTGAAAAAGCATTAGAGTATCATGAAAAATTAGAGGAATTGAAAAATGCATTTGAAATTGCGAAGCAATTACTTCAACAACATTTGAATGACTTAGAAAAACAGAATATATCTCAAGATGATCCTGATAATCCAGTAGGTGTACAAAATATTCAAGCTAGTGATGCGATGCAAGATTTTAAAGATCTTGGTGACAAACACGAAATCGATGTATCTGAAATGATTTCAAAATTGAATGCGAATCAAAGAAGAGTATTTGATAGAGTCACTAATACCATAACGTCAGATAAATCACTACTACGATTGTACGTTAGCCGAGAAGGAGGTACTGGCAAAAGTTTCGTAATTTAAACAATTAAATGTTGGTTAAAACAAACTCTTAAGAAGGATAATGCTGTAGCAGCATCTACAGGTATAGCAGCGTTTAATATAGACGGTTTGACAGTTCATAGATTGTTGCAATTACCCGTTGAGCATGGTCATACTCTTAAGTATAAGCCATTAGCTAACCACGTTTTGAAAGTTTTACGAGCAGATCTTAAAGATGTTAGTCTTATTATAATTGACGAAGTGTCAATGATATCTAATATACATTTTATGTATATTAGATATACTTACGATAGATATACTTACGACTATCCGAAATATTCGATACTATTGATCTTGATGATGGTTGGTTCGGTCAGAAGCATATCCTTTTATTTGGAGATCTGCTTCAGTTACCTCCTGTACATAAAGGTCTTGCCTTTATACAATTAACAGCTGAAAACATTCGTAAATATCTTGGTTCTTTAAGTGCTATTAATCTATAGACTTTGTTTGATTATGATGAACTGACAATCAATATGCGCCAGCAAGGAGATGGATCTTATCGTGAGTTACTTTCCAGAATTAGCGTTGGTTTATTAACACCATCTGATTATATTTTTGAAAAAAGAAAAATATCTTTTAAAAGTGAGTCTTTTGAAACAAGATTAAGTGAATTATGATTTTATTAATAATTTGTCATCTGATACTATTTGTTTATTACCTACATGTCACATGTGTAACGAATTAAACACTGCAATCTTAAGTCGTATTAATTCAAAAGAAATACTTTTAATCACTGAAGATACGATTGATTGTACTTCATATATGAAAAAAAAAGTAACAAAGGTTTTGTCGAATACTGATGATGATGATACTAGAACAGCTGGATTGTCAAAACGAATTACAATGAAAATTGGAGCTAAAGTTATGCTAAGACGCAATATTGATGCCAATTTGGGCTTTGTAAATGAAACAATTGCTACAGTTATATCAGTTATGCAGGATAAAACTATAGAAAAAATAAAAGTTCTTTTACCTCGTTTAGAGTATTTTATTGAAAGAGTAAGTGTTAAGTTTCCATTGATGGATAGAGTCTACGTTATTAGAAAACAATTTCCATTATATTTGAGTTACGGTATTACCATTCATAAAAGTCAAGGTTTGAGTTTACAAAATGCTGTTATGGATCTAGGTAACAATGTATTTAGTTGCGGTCAGGCTTATAGTATGTTGCATTATCTCTAGTAACATTTCTCGATGGACTGCATTTAATTAATTTTGATCCTTCATCCGTGTTTGCTAGTGAAAAAGCTATTATAGAATATAATCGATTGAAACGAATACATAATTCAGAATCAGAAATGATCATTATTTCAAAACAGCGTTATCGTAGAGTTAAAGATGTTTCGTGGACATTGTCGAAAATAATTAACTCCGTTCAAGATGCTCCATCTCGGGTCAAAAAGCTCCATTAAAAAGTACTGCTTGGATTATACGTGGTTTTCAAAA
Organism: Mycetomoellerius zeteki; assembly: GCF_001594055.1. Taxonomy (NCBI): domain Eukaryota; kingdom Metazoa; phylum Arthropoda; class Insecta; order Hymenoptera; family Formicidae; genus Mycetomoellerius; species Mycetomoellerius zeteki. Next base: position 21,296 of record NW_017257868.1, on the reverse strand, counting down.
TACAGACAAAGTTTCATGCTATGCGAATGCAGTATTGCAATATTTATTGAATTTATATGTTTCCAGAAAGCTATTACCCTACAAAATCATAAAAATATAAAGGTCAGGCCATGTTCAAAGAAGATCCTCAAAAATTTAAACCTTTAAATTGTAGCTTATAGAAAGTTACATGATAAAAATCGAAAATATATACTTTTGTCATACTTGCATTACTAGAAAGCTACTCCGTATATCTGTACTCTGAAAAGTACCTACTTTTCAAAGTAGTTTTTGGGATATCACCTGATATCCCAAAAAAATCATAAAAATGAAAAGTTCAGGCCATGTTCAAAAAAGAGCCTCAAAAATTTAAACCTTTAAAAATTCAAATGATTATCTAAAATAATACCATGTTCAAAAAAGATCCTCAAAAATTTAAACCTTTAAAAATTTAAATGATTATCTAAAATAATATATTACCATGAAAAGTAACTGATATATATTATTAAAATTAAGGTGCCAGTTCAAAATGAACATACATAAAGTGTATATTATCTAAATTTAATAATGTATTACCATGAAAAATAATTGATATATTGTTCAAGGTGCAAGTTCAAAATGAAAATACATACATATAAGTAAAACAGATTATAATTTGATTCTAGAAAATAAGTGCGACATGTTATTCTTAGTGCACAAAATATAAAAATCGTTTATTGAGATTTGATTTGAAATTTATACTAGCCCGTACAACGAAAAATAATTGCTTGTAATTCCAGAGTACCAATTTGTTAATGACTCGGAAAAAGAACATGGCGGCCTGCTCTCAAAAAAATTTCGAGTGATGGAAAAAATAATTGAAATAAAAGAGATATGAAAATGGTTTAGCATATAATAAATCAACCTGATTAAGACTCCTTATAAATCAAAATACAATGAAAGAACAAGGGCAGTAGGAGTCAAGCACGGGAGACGTTGCGCAAATAACACGACTATCGTAGCGTAAAACTTCTTTATTTTACTAAAGGGCTTACATGTTTCGGCTCAATTTTGAGCCTTCTTCAGAGACAACTAATAAACTCACATACATAGGATATAACAATTATTAACTAGTCATGGTGATCTTCCTCACCTCGAGAGTATAAATGCCAGAATTAAATCCAGATAAGAATGCAGTAAAAAAGAAAAA
>NW_017257868.1:19111-20067 GCF_001594055.1 Mycetomoellerius zeteki | reverse complement strand
TATCCCCGAAAATGATCTAAAGTCAACGCCCGACCGACTTCTTCCTGTGCACGAGCGACACTGACTGACTAAGCGCGACAACAATTTCGACCTTTTATAGTCTATCAATAATCGGGAGGTAGGCCTTGGGAAGCCCCTCCATATCCGTTTGCATGTTAAGACCATGAGTCTGTTTCCTGATGAATATCATTTCCGAAGTCAATCTCTTCCGGTAGTGTGGTTCCTCGTCCAGTATTGCAACGTTGTCCCAATCGAACTCGTGTCCCTCTTGCAACCGATGGTTTAGATTTAAAAGACTCTCCCAGCTTCCTTTAGTAAAATTTCGAATTTTCATATCAACTTCCGATTTTAAGTTTGTTATGCCGTATTTTCAGCGAGTAATTTACTGATCAAAAAACGTTGCCTTATTGCCTGAAACGAATAAATGTTAAATAAACCCAAAATTCATAAATAAGAAGTTCTCAGATCAAGTACAAAGATGCTATACAGTTAAAAAGTTTACTGATTATTTGACGTAATATATATTCACTTCTGTAGTCGGTTAAGAAATGCGGTGATTGAAATGTTTCGAACAACGCGGAACTAATATTACCCCGCGGTGACGCCGCGACGCGCGCAGGACGGATTACCTCACGTGGGCACGCGGGCCCAATCGGGGACGAAGAAGAAGAGAGGAGAGGTAATGAGAGGAGGGCGGCGATTGTAGGTAAAGGTAGTTAACAATAAAGTTTTGATCTCCACGCATCCTTCCCTGAATCTCCTAAACTTCGTTATAGAGCTTTTGAAAATATAGTTCTAATGAATACTTTTCGTACTTCAAGTGTTGTAACAATTACTTTGTAAAAGCTTCGACATTATTTCTAAGTGGACACCGAGAAACTCATCAAAGTTTTTAGAAATTAGGCCGCCATGTTCTTTTTCCGAGTCATTAACAAATTGGTACTCTGGAATTACAA
>NW_017257868.1:14074-18025 GCF_001594055.1 Mycetomoellerius zeteki | reverse complement strand
TTTTAATAAATATTTACTATACATTACATATTTATTTCAATTGCAATAGAATGAATTTATAATATTCTATGAATACACTGAAAATGAAGAAAATGGGCCCCTCCATTCTCATGAGAACGCAACCATATTTTTGTCGTTATAGTTTTCCACATCACTCTAGAGGTACTAATATAGATGCGTTTTTTTTTTAAGTTGTTTCCCCAATAGACCTATTCCACTAAAAAAGATTCTCAAATATATTAATAATAGAAATAAAGCAAAGAAAAAATATTAAAAATTTTAGTAATAGGAATGTCAATATTTTATTCGTGAATACAAAAATTATCATTAAAAACATTTTGCGAATGTTTCGCAAAAGCATCTTCCTTAACATATTTTTTTCCAATAATAGAGTGCTTTAAGCAACACTGCTTTCGTTCACTTCGAGCATTTGTGTCGACTATGTCTTCTAAAAGGAAAGCAGCCATAGTATCTTTCGTAGACATAATTTCTCTTATCAGAGTGTTCCCGGATTAAACCGCCAAACTTAAAATATGAATTTAGGATCCCAAAACAAACAAAAATTTTCCTTTGCAGGTATGCTTCGTTCAAGAGGTATTTATATCTCTGAAGTTATACAGAACTATTTTTAACCGGAGTTTTTAATGGAACAGAATTTAAACACCATTAAATTTTTTTGTATGGAACACTGAACAAAAAATATATGCGGTTTCTGCGAATGACCTTCAATCATCAAAACGAATAATTGTGCAAGCGTGTGAAAAAATTACAGACACACAATGTCAGTCAGCCACTCGTCCTCTCATCGACAGATGTAATGTTGATCTCTAAGCTAGAGATCATCATTTTGAATAAAACGTTTAATAATTAAATTTTTATGTTGCAAAGCAATAAAGAGGACAGACCTTATTTCGACATTATTCATTCCTACAGTTCTGTAACTCCACAGAAATAAATATAGACCTTATTCCGACATTATTCATTCTTACAGTTCTGTAACTTCAGAAGTAAATATCTCTTGAACGAAGCGTTTGTGAGCATACATCCAGAGGAAAATTTTTGTTTGTTTTAAAGTCCTGAATTCATATTTTAGATTTGGCAGTTTAATCTTTTGCAGACATGATGTCTATGGCTGCGGTCCATTTGACGTTACAAACGCTTCGAAGCGTTTAAAGGATCAATCAGAACAAAGAATTTTACGAATTGACTAATCAAAGAATGCCTCAAAGTGTTTGTAGCGTCAAATAGACCGCAGTCTTTTGCAGACATGGTGTCTTTTGCAGACATGGTGTCTTTTGAAGACATGGTGTCTTTTGAAGACATGGTGTCTTTTGCAGACATGGTGTCTTTTGCAGACATGGTGTCTTTAGTAGACATATGTCTTTTGCAGACATGGTGTCTTTTGAAGACATGGTGTCTTTTGCAGACATGGTGTCTTTTGCAGACGTGGTGTCTTTTGCAGACATGGTGTCTTTAGTAGACATAATGCCTCTGATAAATACATAATATTTTTTCCAGACATAGTGTCCTTTGCAAACATGTCTTGTTTATATATAGTATCTTTTGCGAACATGGTGTCTTTTGTACAAACGTAATAAAGGTAACTTTTGAAGACATGGTGTCTTTTGCAGACATAGTGTCTTTTCCAGACATGGTGTCTATGGCTGCGGTCCACTTAACGCTACAAACTCTTCGAAGCGTTTGAGGGATCAATCAGAGCAAAGAATTTTACGAATTGACTAATCAAAGAATGCTTCGAAACGTTTGTAGCATCAAGTGGATCGCAGCCTTTTGCAGACATGGTGTCTTTTGCAGACATGGTGTCTTTTGCAGACACGGTGTCTTTTGCAGACATGGTATTTTTTGCAGACATGGTGTCTTTTGAAGACATAGTATCTTTTGCAGACATGATGTCTTTTGCAGACATGATGTTTTTTGCAGACATAGTGTCTTTAGTAGACATAATGTCTCTGATAAATATTTTTTCCAGACATAGTGTCCTTTGTAAATATTTCTTGTTTAGACATAATATCTTTTGCGAACATGGTTTGTACATCTTTTGTACAAACGTAATAAAGATAATTCCATTTGCATTTTTAAAGAAAATACTAGTTGAGATTTCTAATTTAGCGAAGAGAGAGAGAGAGAGAGAGAGAGAGAGAGAGAGAGAGAGAGAGAGAGAGAGAGAGACAGTACCACTCCGATATTATTTTTTTCTTTGATAGAATTATTTGGTAGAATTTAACTTGATTTTTAGATCGAACCATATAATTAGTTTTTTTCATGGTCCAAATGATACGTGTTATTTGAATTAAGTAAATAATACCTTTTTTTTTAAACAAATAGAGAAGACAGTTTCAATTATTAGGTTTAACTTTTTAATGTAATAAATGGTACATATCGTTAACATTAACTAGATCGTAAATATACTGAATAAACTAAGCTGAAAAAAAGAATGGGCCCCTCCATCGTCCATTCTTGTGAGAACGCAATCATATTTTCTTCGTTTTTCCAATTTTAATACGATCTTTGATATTTATTTCGATAGCAACAGAATAAATTTTTATTATTGTATGAATATACCGAAATAAATATAAAAGTTATTTCCAAACTTACTTAATCTGCTCCAAGAACAACATGCCCCTTGTGCTCCTCTAGGCTATTTCTTCTTGATAACTTGTAAGTCATTAGAGTAACACCATTCTGATTTTTTGCATGTTCTCAACATACACGTATAGTGACCACTATTTATTTCTTCACCCTCGTGAAATATAGCGCTCATTACCTTGTACTTTCTTTTATTAATCGTGACATTATTCGTTGGTACGGCATTAATCCGATTGTCGATAACTTTCTTAGAAACATCGTTTACAAAAGTGTACAAATTGAGCTGTATTACTAAGACAGATAAGGTCGATTCGATTACAGTTTACTTTTTCAGAAAGGTACCCTTACATTCCTCACAATTGCCATTTATCGTTTCCCATTTCGAAAATTCTAAATTAATCAAAATTTGCAGAGTGACATCCTTTTTCCTTTTTAATGTCGACCGTACAGATAATATTAACAAACAACTCTTTTCTAGCGCAGTTACAGTGTAATTACATTTGACATTTGAACAAGATGTTACGTGCTTCAATTCGAGTTCTAATACACCATTGATGTCGGAATACATCGATATTAAAGCAGTGAAAAATTCCGAAACATCTTGTGTTCATTCTTTGAAGCGTTCTTCGACAAATCTTCTAACCGCTAGAATATGCAACACTTACGTTCAGCATACGCGCAGATAGTATCAGTCAATGCGTTCGATACTTCATTTTTCAGTATTTGTTGCCTGATACGTACACAATGAAACTCACATTGCAATATTACATTAGCGTAACACGAAACATGATCGTCATTGCGGAGGCCATATATTTTCCATGTAACTATACTTTCTGGTTCCTCGCAACCATAATTCTGTACATCATCACTGATATAAGGTATGACCCATCGACAGTCGTGAATTTTCACAGCCTTTTTCTCGGATGAATTGATTTGTGGTAGCTGAGATTTGAACACAGATCTCAGAATTATATTCTACAACGGCTCCCGTGTTTGCTTTAACAGATGCCGGATTGAAATTTATCAAATGTAGGCCTTCCAATGTACTCACTCGTGACAAACCTACATAGGCTTGACCATCACTGAACACACTCGTTCCTAGATCCATCATTGCATTTTTACACGTAATTCTTTGACTTTTGTGTATAGTTATTCCATAACTGAGAGACAATGGAAATTGTTTCCGATGTACCACGATTTTGTTGAATACTTAGAATTTTATATCTACTTTCGTTATTGTCATTTCTTTGTTATTCGAAATAACTATTTTGTAACGATGCACCCCATAAAGCATCGTTCCCGACGACCACCAGTCGTCGCACCCGCCATCGGTGGGTTGCGATG
>NW_017257868.1:9522-13252 GCF_001594055.1 Mycetomoellerius zeteki | reverse complement strand
CGCACGCACGCGCGCACGCACGCACGCACGCACGCACGCACGCACGCACGCACACTGTATATATGCGACCCGCGATATCGCTCTGGCCGGCCGAATCCGCGAAACAAACGCATCATTGTAATCGTCCGTGCGCCGCCCGAAACTGCGACCGGGCTTACTTCAACAACTTAGTTCTTTTTCTTGTAAATATATATGTGTACAGTTAGCTTATTTGTATTTTTGTTACGCGTGATTGTCATCTCATTAAATTAATATATTATTTTAAGTGTATCCGCTACCGTTTCATTATTTAAAGTCCACCACAACCGTTGCATCTTCCCCTTGCCGTTCGAACCTCTTTATGCCCTGGACCGCAAATTTCCGACGAGCTACGTCCGAGCATAAAGTTAGGTTGTTACAATTTTAATGGAATTAATACGATTTCCATCAACAGAGTGATTAACTGCAACATTGCCAATCGTTCCATTGATAAGTCCCAAAGTTACGTCAATGTTTCGTCGAATCATCACTTTAGCGCCAATTTTAATCGCTATTACTCTTTCAATGCCAGCTGTGTCCGAAACTTGTCATCTTTGTCTTCAAAATTTTGTGCATTTTTCTCATTGTCGGAGCACAGTCGACATCATCTTCTGCTATTAGTAGAATTTCATCACCGTGAATTCTATCGAGCATTGTCGTGTTCAAAACCTTGCACAAATAACACGTGGGTAATAAACATATTGTATCAATCGGTAATTAAGTCATATAAGTGCAAAGTTCATTCAATCTTTCATCGCAATTACTTCCTTTGAAATGGATTTTTCTCGACTGAAAAACATTGATGTCCTAATCCGTTACCAAACCTATTCGTATTCTAGAAAGTATATCGCGATATGTGTTGTCGCCTCTTTGTTGCATATTAATCAAGAATTCGTCGTAATCGAACAATCTCCACAAATTACATCTACCCATGGTACCCAAATACTTCTGAATCTCTAATCGAGACATTTTAACGAACGGAGATTGTTCTTTTACAGGGGGAAGCTGCAACAAATCTCCAAATAGAAGAATATGTTTTCTGCCAAAGAAACCATCATCTGTATCTGTCGTATCAAAGATTTCACATAATCGTAGATTAATAAACATAAGTGTCACATTCGAAATCATGGATACCTCATCGATCATAAATAATTCGACAGTCTTTAATTTGTCTCTCAAAATTTTCAAAACCATGTCTGACAAGTGCGTATATTTTGCCGTAGATTCATGTGTGACGGGTAGCTGAAACATTCTATGAATCGTCAAGCCTTCGATATTGAATGCCGCGATACCCGTGGGAGCAGATATGGCAGTTGCTTTTTTCAAATGTATTCTGATCCAACGTTTAATAAGAAAACTTTTCCCTGTATCACCCTCGCCACTTACGTACAGTTGCAGAATCTGATTTTTATTTTGTAAAACTTGACATACTCTATCGAAGATTCTTTACTGGTTTTCGTTCAATCGCGACATCATTTGCGATAAATCAATCGGGACGTCAATTTTACCAAAATCTTCCAGATCTTTCATCGCATCGTCAACTTCTATCGAATTGCAATCCAGTCCATCATAATCTCTGTCTAATTTGTCTCTGTTTGCTGTTTTCTGATCATTTTCGCGCTTCTCGATTAATTCAGCAACGTTCTCAAAAGCTTTCTGTATTTCTTCGAGCCTTTCATGATATTTCATTGCCTTCGTTAAAGCAGACGCTGAATTCTTAAAGGCATCTGTGTAAGTCTCGTATGCACCTTTGAGTTCACTCAAATCTCTCCATGAGAAAAAGCAGCGAGTAAAAGTATTTTTCGGGTTCAGTTTTTACATTAAATCGATAATGATTAATTAAATAATACCTTTTTCATTTTTTTAAACATAATCCCGATACAATAAGTTCGTAACATTCGACTTCGTCATTTTTTGGCATCTGTCTCGTAATTTACAAAATCTGGCAAAATCGTACAAATTCAATGATTCTAATTCCTTAGGTTGTGACCGGCCTGAGTGTGTAATTATGTTCAATTTGCTTACTACTTGTCGAATATTCAATGAAGAATACGGTCGCCACTTCGTTTGACCTTCCAACGAAGAAGGAAGAGCCGTTCCGTTGCCAGCGGTGGATGTCCTCTGCGATGTAGCGTCTGGGATCCTCTCTCACCCTGTTGAAACTTTAACTAGGAATTCCGCAATGAATCGATAAACTCACACGATTAATAATAATGTTGTTTAATTAATAAAATAAATGTACATCGTTTTCGCCCACTCGGAACACGTAGAAACGTGACGCACTTCCTTTCCGGACGCTATTTCTCGTAAAATACAAAGAACTGAGGAATAATTATTGTATAGGGGTCTTTTATTATTAATAATTAAATGAATTAACGTGTAACGCGCGTCCGCGGAATCCCCTTTTACGAATTACATCAAGGTGATGCAATATCACGCGACGACACGCGTGTGCACGTCCGTACAAGATGGACGGCCAAGAGCGACTGGTGGCGTGTTCCTTCTTCTCGAGGGAGTCGGCCACCTTGGCATCCTCATCCCCACCTACTAGTCTCCGACCAATAGGAAAATTCGTCCTTTTACCGGTCGGATCTCCTCCTTCTTCGGCAGGAAGGGAATCAGTGCCGTGTTTATTCAGAATCTCCATTTTCTTTTTCTAGGAAAATTCTATTTATGAAGCTACTACCGGTTTTTACCTCAATCAGCTGTTCCAGCTGTTATATATATATATATCAACTAACTTGGAGATTCCAAATAAACACTTAATTAAGACATTTACTCTTTTTAAATTAACTTAACATTAATCTTACATAATTCTGTCCTGTAATAAATATAAAATAAAATAAAATATTAGTAAATTCAATTAAACGTGAGACGTTATCGGCGACTTACACGTACGCTTGTATCACTTACTTTTTATGACATTTCTATATCTCTGTCTCATGTTTGATACGTCTGAGTAAATATCTTTCTTAAGATTAAATTAAAACTTAACTTTTCTTTTTCTTACAGGTACTTTGAAATTGTCCCTGATCTGTCAATGACTCAAGCTCACATAGATTGTACGGACTACGGCTAACTTATGTCTACGAAATAATACGGTAAGTATAACAAATATATATATCAAATAAAACATAAAATTCTCAATTAATCTTTTCATTTTATTTCCGCAGGAATTCTAATTTTCAATGAATACCCGCGCGAAGCTATCCTTATCTTTTAACCGCTTCCGCATCTACAGAGCTCACTAAGAGTCTCGTTCGTCTCGCTTAACTATCTATCGCGAGATTATTAATCTTTAGACGTCTTAAGGATGTGAATAAATTCCTAAATGGAATTTTAGTGCCTCTAATAGGCAACAGGTGTGTTTTAACACCTTCTTTGACTTTTTGTCGAAGACCTATGTCTCACTACGGGTATTAATGACCTCGTAGTGGCATTTAATTTGACTCATAAGCTTTTATAGCTCTTCTTGAGTCCTTTTAAGCGTAACACGTTTGTAATAAGTTCTTTATGTAATTATTATATTTTTATGTATGTGAAAATCAAAATAAATCAGAATGTATGTTTCAAATGTATATTAAATGAATAAACTTGTTTTCGAACCTTTATGTATTTTTATGATCATTTAATGTGTTGACACTTATGCAAATATATTATAAAATTTATAATTAATAAATTGAGCTGCTGACGGCTCTATATAGCTCGTTTG